>NW_024609632.1:167500-182500 GCF_018296145.1 Oncorhynchus tshawytscha | reverse complement strand
CCAGGACCAATATGAACACCAGGACCAACATGAACACCAGGACCAACATGAACACCAGGACCACAAACTGAACACCAGGACCACAATATGAACCACAATATGAACACAAGGACCACAAACTGAACACCAGGGCCACAATATGAACATCAGGACCACAATATGAACACCAGGGCCACAATATGAACACCAGGACCAATATGAACACCAGGACCACAATATGAACACCAGGACCAATATGAAACACCAGGACCACAATATGAACACCAGGACCACAATATGAACCCAGGACAATATGAACACCAGGACCAACATGAACACCAGGACCAACATGAACACCAGGACCAATATGAACACCAGGACCAATATGAACACCAGGACCAACATGAACACCAGGACCAACATGAACACCAGGACCACAAACTGAACACCAGGACCACAATATGAACACAAGGACCACAAACTGAACACCAGGACCACAATATGAACACCAGGACCACAATATGAACACCAGGACCATTATGAACACCAGGACCACAATATGAACACCAGGACCACAATATGAACACCAGGACCAATATGAACACCAGGACCACAATATGAACACCAGGACCACAATATGAACACCAGGACCAATATGAACACCAGGGCCACAATATGAACACCAGGACCACAATATGAACACCAGGACCACAATATGAACACCAGGACCACAATATGAACACCAGGACCAATATGAACACCAGGGCCACAATATGAACACCAGGACCACAATATGAACACCAGGACCACAATATGAACACCAGGACCACAATATGAACACCAGGACCACAATATGAACACCAGGACCAATATGAACACCAGGACCACAATATGAACACCAGGACCAATATGAACATCAGGACCACAATATGAACACCAGGGCCACAATATGAACATCAGGACCACAATATGAACACCAGGGCCACAATATGAACACCAGGGCCACAATATGAACACCAGGACCACAATATGAACACCAGGACCAACATGAACACCAGGACCAACATGAACACCAGGACCAACATGAACACCAGGACCAATATGAACACCAGGACCAACATGAACACCAGGACCAACATGAACACCAGGACCACAAACTGAACACCAGGACCACAATATGAACACCAGGACCACAAACTGAACACCAGGACCACAATATGAACACCAGGACCACAATATGAACACCAGGACCAATATGAACACCAGGACCACAATATGAACACCAGGACCACAATATGAACACCAGGACCAATATGAACACCAGGGCCACAATATGAACACCAGGACCACAAT
Source organism: Oncorhynchus tshawytscha (assembly GCF_018296145.1). Classification (NCBI taxonomy): domain Eukaryota; kingdom Metazoa; phylum Chordata; class Actinopteri; order Salmoniformes; family Salmonidae; genus Oncorhynchus; species Oncorhynchus tshawytscha. Next base: position 181,168 of record NW_024609632.1, on the reverse strand, counting down.
ATGAACACCAGGACCACAATATGAACACCAGGACCACAATATGAACACCAGGACCAATATGAACACCAGGGCCACTATATGAACACCAGGACCACAATATGAACACCAGGCCACAATATGAATATAAGGACCACAATATGAACACCAGGGCCACAATATGAACACCAGGACCAATATGAACACCAGGACCACAATATGAACACCAGGACCAATATGAACACCATGACCACAATATGAACACCAGGGCCACAATATGAACACCAGGACCAATATGAACATCAGGACCACAATATGAACACCAGGGCCACAATATGAACATCAAGACCACAATATGAACACCAGGGCCACAATATGAACACCAGGGCCACAATATGAACACCAGGACCACAATATGAACACCAGGACCAACACGAACACCAGGACCAACATGAACACCAGGACCAACATGAACACCAGGACCAATATGAACACCAGGACCAACATGAACACCAGGACCAACATGAATACCAGGACCACAAACTGAACACCAGGACCACAATATGAACACCAGGACCACAAACTGAACACCAGGACCACAATATGAACACCAGGACCAACATGAACACCAGGGCCACACCAGGACCACAAACTGAACACCAGGACCACAATATGAACACCAGGACCAACATGAACACCAGGACCAACATGAACACCAGGACCAACATGAACACCAGGACCAATATGAACACCAGGACCAACATGAACACCAGGACCAACATGAACCAAGGACCACAAACTGAACACCAGGACCACAATATGAACACCAGGACCACAAACTGAACACCAGGACCACAATATGAACACCAGGACCAACAATATGAACACCAGGACCAATATGAACACCAGGATCACAAACTATGAACACCAGGACCACAATATGAACACCAGGACCAATATGAACACCAGGACCAATATGAACACCAGGACCACAATATGAACACCAGGACCAATATGAACACCAGGACCACAATATGAACACCAGGACCAATATGAACACCAGGACCAATATGAACACCAGGACCAAGGACCAATATGAACACCAGGACCACAATATGAACACCAGGACCACAATATGAACACCAGGACCAATATGAACACCAGGACCAATATGAACACCAGGACCAATATGAACACCAGGACCAATATGAACACCAGGACCAATATGAACACCAAGACCAACATGAACACCAGGACCAATATGAACACCAGGACCAGTATGAACACCAGGACCACAATATGAACACCAGGACCAATATGAACACCAGGACCAATATGAACACCAGGACCAACATGAACACCAGGACCACAATATGAACACCAGGACCACAATATGAACACCAGGACCAATATGAACACCAGGACCACAATATGAACACCAGGACCAATATGAACACCAGGACCACAATATGAACACCAGGACCAATATGAACATCAGGACCAATATGAACACCAGGACCAATATGAACACCAGGACCACAATATGAACACCAGGACCAATATGAACACCAGGACCACAATGAACACCAGGACCAACATGAACACCAGGACCACAATATGAACACCAGGACCACAATATGAACACCAGGACCAATATGAACACCAGGACCAATATGAACACCAGGACCAATATGAACTATTCTTCAATGGCTGTGAGAAGTAGCTGGAAATTGGAGGGAACTGGAACACACTGTGGTACAAGTCGATCCAGAGCATCCCAAACATGCTCAATGGGTGACATGTCTGGTGAGTCTGCAGGCCGAATAACTGGTACATTTTCAGCTTCCAGGAATTGTGTACAGATCCTTGTGACATGGGGGTCGTGCGTTATCATACTGAAACATGAGGTGATGGCGGCAGATGAATGGCACGACAATGGGCCTCAGGATCTCGTCATGGTATCTCTGTGCATTCAAATTGCCATCGATAAAATGTCATTGTGTTTGTTGTCCGTAGCTTATGCCTGCCCACACCATAACCACACTGCTACCATGGGGAACTCTGTTCACAACGTTGACATCAGCAAACCGCTCGCCCACACATACACGTGGTCTGTGGTTGTGAGGCCGGTTGGACGTACTGCCAAATTCTCTAAAATGACGTTGGAGGCGGCTTATGGTTTGGAAACTAACATTCAATTCTCTGACAACAGCTCTGGTGGACATTCCTGTAGTCAGCAGGCCAATTACACGCTCCCTCAAAACTTGAGACATCTGTGGCATTGATTTCGTGTCATCTATCTATGACATCATCTGTGGTATTGTGTTGTGTCATCTATCTATGACATCATCTGTGGTGTTGTGTTGTGTCATCTATCTATGTCATCATCTGTGGTGTTGTGTCATCTATCTATGACATCATCTGTGGCGTTGTGGCGTGTCATATATCTATGACATCATCTGTGGTATTGTGTCGTGTCATATATCTATGACATCATCTGTGGTATTGTGTCGTGTCATCTTATCTGTGACATCATCTGTGACATTGTTTTGTGTCATCTATCTATGACATCATCTGTGGCGTTGTGTCATCTATCTATGACATCATCTGTGGCGTTGTGTTGTGTCATCTATCTATGACATCATCTGTGGTGTTGTGTCATCTATCTATGACATCATCTGTGGCGTTGTGTTGTGTCATCTATCTATGACATCATCTGTGACGTTGTGTCATCTATCTATGACATCATCTGTGGTGTTGTGTTGTGTCATCTATCTATGACATCATCTGTGGCGTTGTGTCATCTATCTATGACATCATCTGTGGTGTTGTGTCATCTATCTATGACATCATCTGTGGTGTTGTGTCATCTATCTATGACATCATCTGTGGTGTTGTGTCATCTATCTATGACATCATCTGTGGTGTTGTGTCATCTATCTATGACACAACACAATGCCATAGACTGGGTTCCCACAACTTCTAAGGAACCAAATGTGCCGCTGGATACACAGTAATATGGTAACACACACACACACACCATTGGTTATAGTGTGGTGTGACTCAAAAGCTCTGTTGTTCCATGATACTACCAGCTGAACTGATAGAGTTCTGCTCTGTTGGGGGCTTAGACACAAGCTGAAGGATCAACGGACTATGGAGATCACTGAATAATACCTCTCTCTGTCTCTCAGTTCAATAGACTTCATTTACATGGTCAGTTAAATCTCTCTCTCTCCCTATTTCTCTCTCTGTCTCTGTCTCTCTACCTCTCTTTCCCCCCTCCAGAGCGTCCCTCCCCCCCCAGGAAGTTGTCCGTCCCCCAGGGGGAGGTCCAATCTCGTAGGCTCCGCCTCCACTGGGTTGCCGGGATGACAGGCTCCTCCCCCCTACGGTACTACTGCCTGCAAACCAGAGAGCTTCCGACCGGAGACTGGACCAGTCACTCTGCTGATATACCACACAATTACACAGCCTGGACCGTAGAGAGGTAACCATGACCACCACACAACCACAATACAACTAAAACCAGTGCTAGAAATCAGATTTTTTTGTTATTGGTAGCACTGGTGCTCCTAACTGGCGCTGGTGCTCCAAACTGGCGGTGGTGCTCCTAACTAGCACTGGTGCTCCTAACTGGCGCTGGTGCTCCTAACTAGCACTGGTGCTCCTAACTGGCGCCTGTGCTCCTAACTAGCACTGGTGCTCCTAACTAGCACTGGTGCTCCTAATTGCTCCTAACTAGCACTGGTGCTAGCTAGCTACCGACCGGAACATTACGCTAGCAGTGAGTGAGTGAGTGTGAGCTGTGAGCTAGCACATAGGAAAAAACCTAGAGCGGAACCAGGCTATGTGGCCAGTCCTCTTCTGGCTGTGCCGGGTGGAGGTTATAACAGGACATGGCCAAGATGTTCAAATGTTCATAGATGACCAGCAGGGTCAAATAATAATAATCACAGTGGTAGTAGAGGGTGCAACAGGTCAGCACTTCAGGAGTAAATGTCAGTTGGCTTTTCATAGCCCATCGTTCAGAGTATCTCTACTGCTCCTGCTGTCTCTAGAGAGTTGAAAACAGCAGGTCTGGGACAGGTAGCACGTCCAACAGGTCAGGGTTCCATAGCCGCAGGCAGAACAGCAGTACGACCAGGTGGACTGGGGACAGCAAGGAGACATCAGGCCAAGTAGTCCTGAGGCATGGTCCTCGGGCCTAGGTCCTCCGAAAGAAAGAAAGAAAGAAAGAAAGAAAGAAAGAGAAAGAAAGAAAGAAAGAAAGAGAGAGAGCATACTTAAATTCACAGGACACAAATTCACATACTTAAATTCACAGGACACCGGATAAGACAGGAGGAATACTCCAGATATAACAAACTGACCCTAGCCCCCGACACATAAACTATTGCAGCATAAATACTGGAGGCTGAGATAGGAGGGGTCGGGAGACACTGTGGCCCCATCCGACGATACCCCCAGACAGGGCCAAACAGGCAGGATATAACCCCGCCCACTTTGCCAAAGCACAGCCCCCACACCACTAGAGGGATATCTTCAACCACCAACTTACCATCCTGAGACAAGGCCGAGTACAGCCCACAAAGATCTCCCCCACGGCACAACCCAAGGGGGGGCGCCAACCCGGACAGGAAGATCACGTCAGTGACTCAACCCACTCAAGTGACACACCCCTCCTAGGGACAGTATGAAAGAGCCCTAGTAAGCCAGTGACTCAGCCCCTGTAATAGGGTTAGAGGCAGAGAATCCCAGTGGAAAGAGGGGAACCGGCCAGGCAGAGACAGAAAGGGCGGTTCGTTGCTCTAGAGCATTTCCGTTCACCTTCACACTCCTGGGCCAGACTACACTCAATCATAGGACCTACTGAAGAGATGAGTCTTCAATAAAGACTTAAAAATTGAGACCGAGTCTGCGTCTCTCACATGGGTAGGCAGACCGTTCCATAAAAATGGAGCTCTATAGGAGAAAGCCCTGCCTCCAGCTGTTTGCTTAGATGTTCTAGGGACAGTAAGGAGGACTGCTTCTTGTGACCGTAGCGTATGTGTAGGTATGTACGGCAGGACCAAATCAGAGAGATAGGTAGGCGCAAGCCCATGTAATGCTTTGTAGGTTAGCAGTAAAACCTTGAAATCAGCCCTTGCCTTGACAGGAAGCCAGTGTAGGGAGGCTAGCACTGGAGTAATATGATACATTTTTTGGTTAGTCAAGATTCTATCAGCCGTATTTAGCACTAACTGAAGTTTATTTAGTGCTTTATCCGGGTAGCCGGAAAGTAGAGCATTGCAGTAGTCTAACCTAGAAGTGACAAAAGCATGGATACATTTTTCTGCATCAATGTTTGACAGAAAGTTTCTGATTTTTGCAATGTTACGTAGATGGAAAAAAAGCTGTCCTTGAAACAGTCTTGATATGTTCGTCAAAAGAGAGATCAGGGACCAGAGTAACGCCGAGGTCCTTCACAGTTTTATTTGAGACGACTGTACAACCATCAAGATTAATTGTCAGATCCAACTGAAGATCTCTTTGTTTCTTGGGACCTAGAACGAGCATCTCTGTTTTGTCCGGGTTTAAAAGTAGAACATTTGCTGCCGTCCTTATGTCTGAAACACAGGCTTCCAGCGAGGGAAATTTTGGGGCTTCACCATGTTTCATCGAAATGTACAGCTGTGTGTCATCCGCATAGCAGTGAAAGTTTACATTATGTTTTCGAATAACATCCCCAAGAGGTAAAATATATAGTGCAAACAATAGTGGTCCTAAAACGGAACCTTGAGGAACACCGAAATTTACAGTTGATTTGTCAGAGGACAAACCATCCACAGAGACAAACTGATATCTTTCCGACAGGTAAGATCTAAACCAGGCCAGAACTTGTCCGTGCAGACCAATTTGGGTTTCCAATCTCTCCAAAAGAATGTGGTGATCGATGGTTTCAAAAGCAGCACTAAGGTCTAGGAGCACAAAGACAGATGCAGAGCCTTGGTCTGATGCCATTAAAAAATAATTTTCCACCTTCACAAGTACAGTCTCAGTGCTATGATGGGGTCTAAAACCAGACTGAAGCGTTTCGTATACATTGTTTGTCTTCAGGAAGGCAGTGAGTTGCTGCAGATTTTAGACCTGGTTGTACATTGAACAACACAGCGACTTTTCGGGCATGTTTTGTTATTTCTGTATTTTAAAAAAATCAACAACGATTTGACTCTTTTACAATAGGGGTGAATGGGAAATAATTGTAGTTTTTATCAATTTGTAGGTCAAGGCCAAGGTGAATTACTTATTGTTACGTGAATATCGACTTGGAGATTTGGGCCCATATGAATTCTTGCTACTTTTGAAGCACATGTTGTGTAACATTTAATTGAAATATTTAATCCTGTAAAGACGTTTTGCTTATAATGAAAAGCTAGAATGTTGATATAAAACATTATTATTATTATATATTATTATTATATTATATATTATTAGTATTATATATTATATATTATTATTATATTATATAAAACATTGAAATGACAAAGTCATCAGTGGATTACTAGGTTTCTACATTGTGTAAAAGCACCACCGACATCCAAAATTCTACACCGTCTCTTTAAAAGCGTCAAGTTTGTGACTGATGACATGCAAGAGATCAGTTTAGATATACTGTTCATTTGTTGTTGTGATCATTGATCTCCCTTTTTCCTCTCTTTCTGTGATGTTTAGATATACTGGTAAAGTAACCAGGTTGTTAGCTAGCTAGCTAATTAATGAGGTACCATGACTGAACAAGATATACAAAGTAACCAGGTTGTTAGCTAGCTAGCTAAAATGACCTGACTGAACAAGATATACTGGTAAAGTAACCAGGTTTTAGCTAGCTAGCTAATTGATGAGGTACCATGACTGAACAAGATATACTGGTTTTGTTAGCTGCTAGCTAATTAATGAGGATGACTGAACAAGATATACTGGTTTAAAAACAAACGTTTTGGTCCATCAGTCAAATACCTGTGTGTGGTTTTGGAACGACATGGAATAGGACCTAAAAACAAACGGGGTCCATCAGTCACTGTAGAAAAAATCGACTCAAAACTCAACTTAAAAACCAGCCAATATTTATTTAATAACACACAAAAAAAACAAAAAAACTTGTTTCTCATTTATTTTCTCCAGGTTTCATTGTTTTTTCTCTAGGTTTTCACTGTAGAATATCTATATATATTTACCTTTTGGTAAAAGTACAGTGATCTCCATGGTAACCGTTGTTGTAGAAAAACAACTAGATTGGATGTTCTAGTCTTGGTCTTACATGTTTAAACCACATCAGGATCAACAGCCTTTGGAAGTGTAGTAGTTCTTTCATTTTCAGTTGCGCACCTCAAAAGGCTGGCTGTTTTCTTCTGGAAACTTACCATGGAGATCGCTGTACTTTGTAGATGAGCCGACTTTGTAGTTAAGATTTTCATTTAGAAAGTTTTATGGGGGAAAGCCTTTAGACTGTTGCGGCATCACTAACTGGTTTCACAAAGTGTTAGACACAGGCCGTTCCCATGCCGTTACGGCTTCAGAGAGTTGCAGGAAATACAAATCATTGATGCGCTCTTTAATATTCTTTACATGTAGGCTTTGGATTGAAGGAATCTGCGCTGGCTGTTTCCTCCAGGCCTCTGAAACAACGGGGGGAGAGAGAGAGAGACAGAGAGAGAGAGACACACAGAGAAAGACACAGAGAGGGAGAGACACAGAGAGAGACAGAGAGAGGGACACACAGAGAGAGACACTGAGAGAAATACACAGAGAGAGAGACACAGAAAGAGACACAGAGAGAGACACAGACAAAGACAGAGACAAAGACAGAGACACAGAGAGATAGACACAGAGAGAGACACAGAGAGAGAGACACAGAAAGAGACACAGAGAGAGACAAAGACAGAGACACAGAGAGAGAGACACAGAGAAAGACACAGAGAGGGAGAGACACAGAGAGAGACAGAGAGAGGACACAGAGAGAGAGAGACACTGAGAGAAACACACAGAGAGAGAGACACAGAAAGAGACACAGAGAGAGACAAAGACAGAGACAAAGACAGAGACACAGAGAGATAGACACAGAGAGAGACACAGAGAGAGAGACACAGAAAGAGACACAGAGAGAGACACAGACAAAGACAAAGACACACAGAGAGAGACACAGAGACACACAGAGAGACACACAGAGAAAGACACAGATAGGGAGAGACACAGAGAGAGACAGAGAGAGGGACACACAGAGAGAGAGACACTGAGAGAAACACACAGAGAGAGAGACACAGAAAGAGACACAGAGAGAGACAGAGACAAAGACAGAGACAAAGACAGAGACACAGAGAGATAGACACAGAGAGAGACACAGAGAGAGAGAGACACAGAAAGAGACACAGACAAAGACAGAGACACAGAGAGAGACACAGAGACACACAGAGAGACACACAGAGAAAGACACAGAGAGAGAGAGAGAGAGAGAGACACAGAGACACAGAGAGAGACACAGATAGAAGGAAATCATAAGATCTCTCTACCTCTCTCTCTCTCTACCTCTCTCTCCACCCCCTCTCTCTCTCTCTCTCTCTCTCTCTCTCTCTATCTCTCTCTCTCTCCCTCTCTCTCTCTCTCTCTCTCTCTCTGTCTCTGTCTCTGTCTCTCTCTCCCTCTCTCTCTCTCCCTCTCTCTTTTTGCTGTTGTAGTTTATGTTGTTGATTGCTTTAGTTCACAGGGATTTAGACTACTCCAGATTACACACACGCAGACACACACACACGTTATTTATCCCTAATGGTTGTTTTCATCGTAGTCCCCAGGCAGGCCCAGTGCTGCTGCCGTCCCACCCCCTCTGAGGCAGCTGTCTTTGATGTTGTATTCCTACGATACCCACAATTCCCCAGGAACACTTCCTGTCCCCCTCCACGATCACCATACGATTACCATACAGTCACAACACAATCTCTCTCTCTCTCAATTAAAGTCAATTCAATTCAAGGGCTTTATTGGCATGGGGAAACACATGTTAACATTGTCAAAGCAAGTGAAGTAGATAATAAACAAAAGTGAAATAAACCAAAAAAAAATTAACAGTAAACATTACACTCACAGAAGTTCCAAAAGAATAAAGCCATTTCAAATGTCATATTTTGTCTATATACAGTGTTGTAACGATGTGCAAATAGTTAAAGTACAAAAGGGAAAATAATAAACATAAATATGGGTTGTATTTACATTGGTGTTTGTTCTTCACTGGTTGCCCTTTTCTTGTGGCAACAGGTCACCAATCTCACTGCTGTGATGCACACTGTGGTATTTCACCCAGTATATATCAAAATGTATCAAAATTGGATATGTTTACAATTGATTTCTGGGTCTGTGTAATCTGAGGGAAATATGTCTCTCTAATATGGTCATACATTGGGCAGGAGGTTAGGAAGTGCAGCTCAGTTTCCACCTCATTTTGTGGGCAGTGATCACATAGCCTGTCTTCTCTTGAGAGCCATGTCTGCCTACGGTGACCTTTCTCAACAGCAAGGCTATGCTCACTGAGTCTGTACATAGTCAAAGCTTTCCTTAAGTTTGGGTCAGTCACGGTGGTCAGGTATTCTGCCACTGTGTACTCTCTGTTTAGGGCCAAATAACATTCTAGTTTGCTCCGTTTTTTGGTTCATTCTTTCCAATGTGTCAAGTAATTATCTTTTGTGTTCTAATGATTTGGTTGGGTCTAATTGTGTGAACAGGACAGCTCTCTCTCTGTCTCTCTCTCTCTCGCTCTCTCTTGCTCTCTGTCTCTGTCTCTCTCTGTCTTTCTCTCTCTCTGTCTTTCTGGTTGGGCCCTAGCCAGGCCATCTATACCATCTACTGCATCTTGCCGCTCGACCATCGCTCATCCATATATTTATATATATATTATATATATATATTCTTATTCCATCCCTTTAGGTTTGTGTGTATTGGGTAGTTGTTGTGGAATTGTTAGATTACTTGTTAGATATTACTGCACTGTCGGAACTAGAAGCACAAGAATTTCGCTACACTCACATTAACATCTGCTAACCATGTGTATGTGACAAATACAATTGGATTTGATTTGATTGATAGACCTGACTCCCGCTTCTACAGGAGAATATTCTATGTGACTGTTAAGTGTGTTTATGTGTTTTACAGACTGAAACCCTTCACGTCGTACAAGCTGAGGATGCTGGCAACCAACGATGTAGGAGACAGCAACTACAGCAAAGAGACGGAGACTGTTATCACACTACAGGATGGTAGGAGACAGGAAGGAGACAGGAAGGGAGGGAGACAGGAAGGAGACAGGAAGGGAGGGAGACAGGAAGGAGACAGGAAGGGAGACAGGAAGGGAGACAGGGAGGGAGGGAGACAGGGAGGGAGGGAGACAGGGAGGGAGGGGAGGGAGGGAGGGGGAGGGAGGGAGGGAGGGAGGGAGGGAGGGAGGGAGGGAGGGAGGGAGGGAGGGAGGGAGGGAGGGGGAGGGAGGGAGGGAGGGAGGGAGGGAAAAAATTACTCTGTTTTATATTGTCCAAATTAAGATTTTTCATTTTCTCTCCATCTCTCCATCTTTCCATCTCTCCATCTGTCCATCTCTCCATCTGTCCATCTCTCCATCTGTCCATGTCTCCATCTGTCCATATCTCCATCTCGCCATCTGTCCATCTTTCCATCTGTCCATATCTCCATCTCTCCATCTGTCCATCTTTCCATCTCCTTCTCTCCATCTGTCCATATCTCCATCTCTCCATCTCTCCATCTCCTTCTCTCCATCTGTCCATATCTCCATCTTTCCATCTCCTTCTCTCCATCTGTCCATATCTCCATCTCTCCATCTGTCCATCTCCTTCTCTCCATCTGTCCATATCTCCATCTCTCCATCTGTCCATATCTCCATCTCTCCATCTGTCCATATCTCCATCTCTCCATCTGTCCATATCTCCATCTGTCCATATCTCCATCTGTCCATATCCCCATCTCCATCTCTCTATCTCGCCATCTCTCTCCATCTCTCTCCATCTCTCCATCTCTCTCCCTCTGTCTAGTTCCTGAGGAGGCTCCAGTGATAGTGTCAGTTAAACCCTCTACTACTACCTCTGTTCTGGTGCAGTGGCAGGTACACACACACCTCGCAAAACACACACACACACACACCTCGCGAAACACACACCTCGCGAAACACACACACCTCACGAAACACACACCTCGCGAAACACACACCTCGCAAAACACAAACACATACACATACACTTTGCAAAACACTCACACACACACAACACACTAAACACATCCAGATCGCTCAAGATTGACTTTGAAATTGGACATCTGTCAGGAACTGGGAAATGCATTCAAAACCGGCCACTAGGGGAGTGAGCGTTTAAAGTTTGGAGCAACTTGGAACTTTGACCTTTGAATAAAAGGGAGATATGAGTCTCCAGCTTCAGTGATTTTTGTAATTCGTTCCAGTCATTGGCAGCAGAGAACTGGAAGGAAAGGAGGCCAAAGGGGGTGTTGGCTTTGGGGATGACCAGTGAAATATACCTGCTGGAGCGTGTGCTACGGGTGGGTGTTGCTATGGTGACCAGTGAGCTGAGATAAGGTGGGGCTTTACCTAGCAGGGTCTTGTAGATAACCTGTAGCCAGTGGGTTTGGCGACGAATATGTAGCGAGGGCCAGCCAACGAGACCATACAGGTCGCAGTGGTGGGTAGTATATGGGGCTTTGGTGACAAAATGGATGGCACTGTGATGGACTACATCCAGTTTGCTGAGTAGAGTGTTGGAGGCTATTTTGTAAATGTCTTTGTAAATCGCCAAAGTCAAGGATCGGTAGGATGGTCAGTTTTACGAGAGTATGTTTGGCAGCATGTGTGAAGAAAGCTTTGTTGCGGAATAGGAGGCCGATTCTAGATTTAATTTTGGATTGGAGATGCTTAATGTGAGTCTGGAAGGACAGTTTACAGTCTATTCTAAGTCAGAACCGTCCAGAGTAGTGATGCTGGTCGGGTGGGCGGGTGCGGGCAGCAAACGATTGAAGAGCATGCATTTGGTTTTACGAGCATTTTAAAGCAGTTGGAGGCCACGGAAGGAGAGTTGTATGGGATTGAAGCTCATTTGGAGGTTTGTTAACACAGTGTCGAAAGAAGGGCCAGAAGTATACAGAATGGGGTCGTCTGCGTAGAGGTGGATCAGAGACTCACCAGCAGTAAGAGTGATATTATTGATGTATACAGAGAAGAGAGAATTGAACCCTGTGGCCCCATAGAGACTGCAAGAGGCCCGGACAACAGGCCCTCCGATTTGACACACTGAACTCTATCAGAGAAGTCGTTGGTGAACCAGGCGAGGCAATCATTTGAGAAACCAAGGCTGTTGTGTCTGCCAATAAGAATGCGGTGATTGACAGAGTCAAAAGCCTTGGCCAAGTCGATGAAGACGGCTGCACAATACTGTCTTTTATCGATGGCGGTTATGATATTGTTTAGGACCTTGAGCATGGCTGAGGTGCACCCATGACCAGTTTGGAAACCAGATTGCATAGTGGAGAAGGTATGGTGGGATTCGAACTGGTCGGTGATCTGTTTGTTAACTTGGTTTTAGAAGATTTTAGAAAGGCAGGGCAGGATAGATATAGGTCTGTAGCAGTTTGGGTCAAGAGTGTGTCCCCCTTTGAAGAGGGGGATGACTGCGGCTTTCAATCTTTGGGGATCTCAGACAACACGAAAGAGAGGTTGAACAGGCTAGTAATAGGGGTTGCAAGAATTTCAGCGGATAATTTTAGAAAGAGGGTTCAGATTGTCTAGTCCTGCTGATTTGTAGGGATCCAGTTTTGGGACTTTACAGAGTCCCTAAATATTTTGGAATTAGTGTGACAGGATGCAAATTTCTGTTTGAAACAGTTTGAAACAGCTAGTCTTAGCTTTCCTAACTGACTGTGTATATTGGTTCCTGACTTCCTTGGTAAGTTTCATATCGCAGGGGCTGTTTGATGCTAATGCAGTCAAGTGAACCAAGTGCTATATCTGTTCTTAGTTGTACATTTTTTGAATGGGGCATGCTTATTTAAGATGGTGAGGAACACATTTTTAAAGAACAACCAGGCATCCTCTACTGACGGGATGAGGTCAATATCCTTCCAGGATACCCGGGCCAGGTCCATTAGAAAGGCCTGCTCGCTGAAGTGTTTAACGGAGCGTTTGACAGTGATGAGGGGTGGTCGTTTCATCGTGGACCCATTACGGACACAGGCAATGAGGCAGTGATCGCTGAGTTCCAGGTTGAAGACAGCAGAGGTGTATTTAGAGGGCAAGTTGGTCAGAATGATATCTATGAGGATGCCCATGGTTAAGGATTTAGGGTTGTACTTGGTAAATTCCTTGATAATTTGTGTGAGATTGAGGGCATCTAGCTTAGATTGTAGGAGGGCCGAGGTGTTAAGCATATCCCAGTTTAGGTCACCTAACAGAACGAACTCTGAAGATAGATGGGGGCAATCAATTCACATATGGTGTCCAGGGCACAGCTGGGGGCTGAGGGGTCTATAACAAGTGGCAACGGTGAGAGACTTGTTTCTGGAAAGGTGAATTTTAAAAGTAGAAGCTCAAATTGTTTGGGCGCAGACCTGGATAGTGTGACAGAACTCTGCAGGCTATCTCTGCAGTAGATTGCA
>NW_024609632.1:147500-160000 GCF_018296145.1 Oncorhynchus tshawytscha | reverse complement strand
GTGAAGGGGAGAGATGGAGAGGAGAGAGAGAAGGTAGAGAGATGGAGAGGGAGAAGGTAGAGAGATGGAGAGGAGAGAGTGAAGGGGAGAAATGGAGAGGAGAGAGAGAAGGTAGAGAGATGGAGAGGAGAGAGTGAAGGGGAGAGATGGAGAGGGAGAAGGGGAGAGATGGAGAGGGAGAAGGGGAGAGATGGAGAGGAGAGAGAGAAGGTAGAGAGATGGAGAGGAGAGAGTGAAGGGGAGAGATGGAGAGGGAGAAGGGGAGAGATGGAGAGGAGAGGGAGAAGGTAGAGAGATGGAGAGGAGAGGGAGAAGGTAGAGAGATGGAGAGGAGAGGGAGAAGGTAGAGAGATGGAGAGAGAGAAGGGGAGAGATGGAGAGGAGAGAGAGAAGGTAGAGAGATGGAGAGGGAGAAGGGGAGAGATGGAGGAGAGAGAGAAGGTAGAGAGATGGAGAGAGAGAAGGGGAGAAATGGAGAGAGTGAAGGTAGAGAGATGGAGAGGGTGAAGGGGAGAGATGGAGAGGAGAGAGAGAATGTAGAGAGATGGAGAGAGAGAAGGGGAGAGATGGAGAGGAGAGAAGGGGAGAGATGGAGAGGGAGAAGGTAGAGAGATGGAAAGGAGAGAGAGAAGGGGAGAGATGGAGAGAGAGAAGGGGAGAGATGGAGAGACATTGGAATTACTTTTGTAAAGTTGAAGTTTTAAAGAGTGGGTTTTGTGTTAGAATGTTCCAATCCAGTAATAATGAGGAGTATCCATTATAGTGACAAGCTGAACTCACATCACTACATCATTCTGATGGGTACATCAGGTCATGTTGTTATAGAGAATACATCACTACATCATTCTGATGGGTACATCAGGTCATGTTGTTAGAGAGAATACATCACAACATCATTCTGATGGGTACATCAGGTCAACACATCAGAAGTCAAGTCAACAGCAGAATATTGAGCATGTGTACCCTTCAGGGTACAAGGGTTATGAGTCAGAAAGGAACCATTGTCTCAGTAGAAAATGGGTCTCACTTCACTTCCTGTGTGCGACTCCTTCCTGTTTCCTGTGCTGTGATCAGATCCACTACTGGCAGGGTGACAGACAGAACGAGACAGAGAAGGTGACGGTGGTGTTTGTTCCTGACACGCGTGTTCGTCTGGTCAACCTCACGTGTTACACGTCCTACCTCGTCACGCTGTCTGCCTTCAACGTGGCTGGAGACGGCCCGCCTAGCGAACCCCGGGGCGCCAAGACCCTACAGGCCGGTAGGTTCCCTAACCTCTAACCCCTAACCTCTAACCCCGGGAGGCCAAGACCCTACAGGCCGGTAGGTTCCCTAACCTCTACCCCCTAACCTCTAACCCCAGGAGGCCAAGACCCTACAGGCTGGTAGGTTCCCTAATCTCTAACCCCTAACCTCTAACCCCGGGAGGCCAAGACCGACCCTACAGGCTGGTAGGTTCCCTAACCTCTAACCCCTAACCTCTAACCCCGTGAGGCCAAGACCGACCCTACAGGCTGGTAGGTTCCCTAACCTCTAACCCCGGGAGGCCAAGACCCTACAGGCTGATAGGTTCCCTAACCTCTAACCCCTAACCTCTAACCCCGGGAGGCCAAGACCCTACAGGGTGGTAGGTTCCCTAACCTCTAACCCCTAACCTCTAACCCCGGGAGGCCAAGACCCTACAGGGTGGTAGGTTCCCTAACCTCTAACCCCTAATCTCTAACCCTGGGAGGCCAAGACCCTACAGGCTGGTGGGTTCCCTAACCTCTAACCTCTAACCCCTAACCTCTAACCCCTAACCTCTAACCCCTAACCATCCAGTTAACCCTGGGATGCGTATGTGTTAGACCTGGCTTCAAATATGATTTGAAATCGATGAAAAATCTTTATCTGGGCTTGATAATGATGGAGCCTGTTGTAATGGAAGGAATAGAAGAGCCCCCAGACACATCTAATAGTATCTGATCCCAGGTCTGCTCTGTCTAAAGCAGACACTGAGAGTTTACACACACATCTAATATGATCTGATCCCAGGTCTGCTCTGTCTAAAGCAGACACTGAGAGTTTACACACACATCTAATAGTATCTGATCCCAGGTCTGCTCTGTCTATAGCAGACACTGAGGGTTTACACACACATCTAATAGTATCTGATCCCAGGTCTGTGTTATTAAAGTAGAACATCTAGATGGTATGAATGTAATGATGACCTGTGTAACCTTTCCCCCCCAGCCCCCAGCCAGCCTAGTTTCCTGTCGTTTTCGGAGGTGACAGGATGGAGTGTAAACGTCTCCTGGGGGGCGCCCAGCGCTTCTAACGGGGTAGTGGAGGGGTACAGGGTGGTCTACCAACCCACACAGCCTGTACAGGGTAACTAACACAGACACCTAGCAACACACACAGCCTGTACAGGGTAACTAACACACACACACACACCTAGCAACACACACAGCCTGTACAGGGTAACTAACACACACACAGCCTTCTAACGGGGTAGTGGAGGAGTACAGGGTGGTCTACCAACCCACACAGCCTATACAGGGTAACTAACACACACACACACACCTAGCAACACACACAGCCTTCTAACGGGGTAGTGGAGGGGTACAGGGTGGTCTACCAGCCCACACAGCCTGTACAGGGTAACTAACACACACACACACCTAGCAACACACACAGCCTTCTAACGGGGTAGTGGAGGGGTACAGGGTGGTCTACCAGCCCACACAGCCTGTACAGGGTAACTAACACACACACACACCTAGCAACACACACAGCCTGTACAGCACACACACACACACCTAACATACCTAACAGCACACACACACACCTAACAACACACACACACATGCCTAGCAACACACACACACACGCCTAGCAACACACACACACCTAACACACACTCACACGCCTAACAACACACACACACCTAGCAACACACACACACGCCTAGCAACACATACACACCTAACAACACACACACACCTAACAACACACCTAACACACACTCACACCCCTAACAACACACACACACCTAACACACACTCACATGCCTAACAACACACACACACCTAGCAACACACACACACACCTAACAACACACACACCTAACACACACCCACATGCCTAGCAACACACACACACCTAGCAACACACACACACCTAACAACACACTCACACACTAAACACACACACACAACACACACACACCTAACAACACACACACAACAACACACACACACCTAACACACACTCACATGCCTAGCAACACACTCACACCTAGCAACACACACACACACAACACAACAACACACACACATGCCTAACAACACACACACACCTAACACACACTCACATACCTAGCAACACACTCACACACACACTAGCAACACACACACACACTAACAACACACACACCTAGCAACACACACACACCTAGCAACACACTAATGGTGTTTATTGGTGTTTATTGGTGTTTGTATATCTATACATGTTTTAATGAGTGTGTGTGTGTGTGTGTGTGTGTGTGTGTGTGTGTGTGTGTCTAGGTGTGAGTCGGGTGGTGACGGTGGATGTGAAGGGCAGCTGGCAACGTTGGTTGAAGGTCAGAGACCTGACTAAAGGAGTAACCTACAGGTTCAGTGTCCAGGCCAGAACAGTCAGCTACGGACCTGCTGCCCACTGTAACGTCACCTCACAACCTCTACAGGGTAAGGAGAGTGGGGGGGGGTTAAATGTGTGTGTGAGGTGTGTGTGTATAGTGTGTGAGGTCTGTGTGTGTTGTGTGTGAGGTGAGTGTGTTTAGTGTGTATGTGTAGTGTGTGAGATGTGTGTGTGAGGTGTGTGTGTAATGTGTGAGGTGTGAGAGTGTGTGTCGTGTGTGAGGTGTGTGTGTATAGTGTGTGAGGTGTGCGTGTGTGAGGTGAGTGTGTTTAGTGTGTGAGGTGTATGTGTAGTGTGTGAGATGTGTGTGTGTGTGTGTGTAATATGTGAGGTGTGAGAGTGTGTGTAGTGCGTGAGGTGTGTAATATGTGAGGTGTGAGAGTGTGTGTGTAGTGCGTGAGGTGTGTGTGTGTAGTGTGTGAGTGTGTGAGGTGTGTGAGATGTGTGTGTAGTGTGTGAGGTGTTTGAGGTGTGTGTAGTGTGTGAGGTTTGTGAGTGTAATGTGTAGTGTGTGTAGTGTGTGAAGTGTGTGAGATGTGTGTAGTGTGTGAGTGTATGGTGTAGTGTGTGAGGTGTGTGAGTGTAATGTGTAGTGTGTGTAGTGTAGTGTGTGAGGTGTGTGGGTGTAGTGTGTGAGGTGGGTGTAGTGTAGTGTGTGAGGTGTGTGTTGTGTAGTGTGTGAGGTGTGTGTAGTGTGTGAGAAGTGTGAGTGTAGTGTGTGAGGTGTGTGTTGTGTAGTGTGTGAGGTGTGTGTTGTGTAGTGTGTGAGGTGTGTGTAGTGTGGTGTGGGTAGTGTGTGAGGTGTGTGGGTGTGGTGTGTGAGGTGGGTGTAGTGTAGTGTGTGAGGTGTGTGTTGTGTAGTGTGTGAGGTGTATGTAGTGTGGTGTGTGTAGTGTGTGAGGTGGGTGTAGTGTAGTGTGTGAGGTGTGTGGGTGTGGTGTGTGAGGTGGGTGTAGTGTAGTGTGTGTAGTGTGTGAGGTGGGTGTAGTGTAGTGTGTGAGGTGTGTGGGTGTGGTGTGTGAGGTGGGTGTAGTGTAGTGTGTGTAGTGTGTGAGGTGGGTGTAGTGTAGTGTGTGAGGTGTGTGAGTGTAGTGTATGAGGTGTGTGTAGTGTGTGAGAAGTGTGAGTGTAGTGTGTGAGGTGTGTGTTGTGTAGTGTGTGAGGTGTGTGTTGTGTAGTGTGTGAGGTGTGTGTAGTGTGGTGTGGGTAGTGTGTGAGGTGTGTGGGTGTGGTGTGTGAGGTGGGTGTAGTGTAGTGTGTGTAGTGTGTGAGGTGGGTGTAGTGTAGTGTGTGAGGTGTGTGGGTGTGGTGTGTGAGGTGGGTGTAGTGTAGTGTGTGTAGTGTGTGAGGTGGGTGTAGTGTAGTGTGTGAGGTGTGTGGGTGTGGTGTGTGAGGTGGGTGTAGTGTAGTGTGTGAGGTGTGTGAGTGTAGTGTAGTGTGTGTAGTGTGTGAGAAGTGTGAGTGTAGTGTGTGAGGTGTGTGTTGTGTAGTGTGTGAGGTGTGTGTAGTGTGGTGTGGGTAGTGTGTGAGGTGTGTGGGTGTGGTGTGTGAGGTGGGTGTAGTGTGTGTGAGGTGTGTGTTGTGTGTGAGTGTGTGAGGTGTGTGTAGTGTGTGTGGGTGTGTGTGTGTGGGGTGTGGTGTGTGAGGTGTGTGTGTGGTGTGTGTGTGTGAGTGTGTGGTGTGTGAGGTGGGTGTAGTGTAGTGTGTGGTGTGTGAGGTGGGTGTAGTGTAGTGTGTGAGGTGTGTGTGGTGTGTGTGTGTGAGGTGTGTGGGTGTGGTGTGTGAGGTGGGTGTAGTGTAGTGTGTGTAGTGTGTGAGGTGGGTGTAGTGTGGTGTGTGAGGTGGGTGTAGTGTAGTGTGTGTAGTGTGTGAGGTGGGTGTAGTGTAGTGTGTGTAGTGTGTGAGGTGGGTGTAGTGTAGTGTGTGAGGTGTGTGTTGTGTAGTGTGTGAGGTGGGTGGGTGTGGTGTGTGAGGTGGGTGTGGTGTGTGAGGTGGGTGTAGTGTGTGAGGTGGGTGTAGTGTAGTGTGTGAGGTGTGTGGGTGTGGTGTGTGAGGTGGGTGTAGTGTGTGAGGTGTGTATCAAATCAAACATGCGCCGAATACAACAAGTGTAGACTTCACCGTGAAATGCGTTAGTCACAAGCTCTTAACCAACAGTGCAGTTCAAGAAGAAGAAGTAGACTAGATTTAAAAAGTAATAAAAACACAATAAGAATAACGAGGCTATATACATACCTACACAATGGAAGGCTACATACAGGGGGGTACCGGCACAGCGTCAGTGTGCGGGGGTACAGGTTAAAGGTCATTTGTACATATAGGTAGGGGTGAAGTGACTATGCATAGATAATAAACTGTGAGGTCCTGGATGGCAGGAAGCTTGGCCCCAGTGATGTACTGGGCCGTTCTCACTACCCTCTGTAGCGTCTTACGGTCAGATGCAGAGCAGTTGCCGTACCAGGCGGTGATGCAACCGGTCAAGATGCTCTCGATGGTGCAGCTGTAAAACCTTTTGAGGATCTGGGGACCCATGCCAAATCCTTTTAGTCCAGGATCCAGTTGCAGAGGGAGGTGTTTAATCCCAGAGTCCTTAGCTTAGTGATGAGCTTCGTGGGCACTATGGTGTTGAACGCTGAGCTGTAGTCAATGAACAGCATTCTCACAGAGGTGTTCCTTTTGTCCAGGTGAGAAAGGGGCAGGGTGGAGTGCATCTGTGGATCTGTTGGGGCGGAATGCGAATTGGATTGGGTCTCGGGTGTCCGGGAACTAAACTACTGTCTTATACACAGTGTAAGGGGATAAAGAATATGTACATAAAGATATATGAATGAGTGATGGTACAAAGCAGCTTAGGCAAGATACAGTAGATGGTATCGAGTACAGTATATACATATGAGATGAGTATGTAAACAAAGTGGCATAGTTAAAGTGGCTAGTGATACATGTATTACATAAGGATGCAGTAGATGATATAGAGTACAGTATATACGTATACATATGAGATGAATAATGTAGGGTATGTAAACATTATATTAGGTAGCATTGTTTAAAGTGGCTAGTGATATATTTTACATCATTTCCCATCAATTCCCATTATTAAAGTGGCTGGAGTTGAGTCAGTGTCAGTGTCAGTGTGTTGGCAGCAGCCACTCAATGTTAGTGGTGGCTGTTTAACAGTCTGATGGCCTTGAGATAGAAGCTGTTTTTGGATTGGGTCTCGGGTGTCCGGGAGGCTGTTGATGTGAGCCACGATCAGCCGTTCAAAGCACTTCATGGCTACCGACATGAGTCCCTTGGGGCGGTAATCATTTAGGCAGGTTCCCTTCGCTTCCTTGGGCACAGAGACTGTCTTGGTCTGTTTGAAACATGTAGGCATTACCGACATGAGTCCCTTGGGGCGGTAATCATTTAGGCAGGTTCCCTTCGCTTCCTTGGGCACAGGGACTGTGTTGGTCTGTTTGAAACATGTAGGCATTACAGACTCTGTCAGGGAAAAATGTCAGTGAAGACACTTGACAGTTGGTCAGCGCATGCTTTGAGTACACGTCCTGGTAATCTGTCTGGCCAAGTGGCTTTGTAAATGTTGACCTGTTTAAAGGTTTTGTTTACATCGACTACCGAGAGCATTATCACACAGTCATCCAGAACAGCTGGTGGTCTCGTGCATGCTTCAGTGTTGCTTGCCTTGAAGCAAGTATAAAAGGCATTTGGCTCGTCTGGCCATGGGCAGGTCGCGTCAGGGTTTCTCTTTGTAGTCCGTAATAGTTTTCAAGCCCTGCCACATCTGACGAGCGTCAGAGCTGGTGTAGTAGGATTCAATCTTTATCCTGTATTGACGCTTTGCTTGTTTGATGGTTCGTCTGAGGGCATAGCGGGATTTTTTATAAGCGTCCGGATTAGTCTCCTTGAAAGTTCTAGCCTTTATGTGGATGTTGCCTGTAATCCATGGCTTCTGGTTGGGATATGTACGTACAGTCACTGTGGGGACGACGTCATCAATGCACTTATTGATGAAGCCAATGACTGAGGTGGTATATTCCTCAATGCCATTGGATAAATCCCGGAACATATTCCAGTCTGTGGCAGCAAAACAGTTCTGTAGTGTTGCATCCATCCGCGCCATCTGACCACTTCTGTATTGATTGAGTCACTGGTATTTCCTGCTTTAGTTTTTGCTTGTAAGCAGGAATTAGGAGGATGATTTGCCAAACAGAGAGCGAGGCAGAGCTTCGTATGTGTCTCTGTGTGTGTAGTAAAAGGTGATTTCGAGTTTTGCACAGGTGCATGCTGGTAGTGAGCGAGTCACTGGTACTTCCTGCTTTAGTTTTTGCTTGTAAGCAGGAATCTGGAGGATAGAATTATGGTCAGATTTGCTGAGCTTCTCTGTGTGTGGAGTAAAGGTGGTCTAGGATGTTTATTTCCCCTGGTTGCACATGTGACATGCTGGTAGAAATTAGGTAAAACTGATTTAAGTTTGCCTGCAGTAAAGTCCCCGGCCACTAGGAGCACCGCTTCTGGGTGAGCATTTTCTTGTTTGCTTATGGCCTTATAGAGTTGGTTGAGAGCAGTCTTAGTGCCACCTTCACTTTGTGGTGTGTGTATGTCAGGTGTGTGTGTGTGTGTGTGTGTGTGTGTGTGTGTGTGTGTGTGTGTGTGTGTGTGTGTGTGTGTGTGTGTGTGTGTGTGTGTGTGTGTGTGTGTGTGTGTGTGTATGTGAAGTGTGTGAGGTGTGTGTGTATGTGAAGTGTGTGAGGTGTGTGTTAAGTGAGTTAGGTTTATGTGTGTTCAGCTCCAGACCTGCTATACACACCAACATCCCCAACATCTGCAGGTTTCTGTGTTTATATGATCTGAATGGCTCCTCCCTCTCTCCCCCAGGCACCCCTGGTTCGCCCATGGAGATGTCAGTCACCAAGTCCTCCTCGGCGCTGACCATTCATTGGTCGGAGGGAGACGCGGGGGCGGGACCTGTCATAGGTTACATCATCGAGGCTCGTCCCTCAGGTGAGCAAGCATATGTGTGTCTGGTGCGTGTCTGTGGTGTGTGTCTGTGGTGTGCGTCTGTGGTGTGTGTGTGGTGGGCGAGGTGTGTCTCCTTCTCTCTTCCCTCTCCTTCTTCTCTTCCCTCCTTCTATCTTCCTCTCTTCTCTCTTCCCTCTCCTTCTCTCTTCCCTCCTTCTTCTTCTTCTCTCCTTCTATTTTCCTCTCCTTCTATCTTCCCTCTCCTTCTCTCTTTCCCTCCTTCTCTCTTCCCTCCTTCTATCTTCCTCTCCTTCTATCTTCCCTCCTCCTTCACTCTTCCCTCCTTCTATCTTCCCTCTCCTTCTCTCTTCCCTCCTATCTTCATCTCCTTCTATCTTCCCTCCTTCTATCTTCCCTCTCCTTCTATCTTCACCCTCCTTCTCTCTTCCCTCTCATTCTATCTTCCCTCTCATTCTCTCTTCCCTCTCATTCTCTCTTCCCTCTCCTTCTCTCTTCCCTCCTTCTCTCTTCCCTCCTTCTCTCTTCCCTCCTTCTATCTTCCCTCTCCTTCTATCTTCCCTCTCCTTCTATCTTCCCTCCTTCTCTCTTCCCTCCTTCTATCTTCCCTCTCCTTCTCTCTTCCCTCCTATCTTCCTCTCCTTCTATCTTCCCTCTCCTTCTATCTTCCTCTCCTCTCTTCCCTCCTTCTATCTTCCCTCTCCTTCTCTCTTCCCTCCTATCTTCCTCTCCTTCTATCTTCCCCCTTCTATCTTCCCTCTCCTTCTATCTTCCCTCTCCTTCTATCTTCCCTCTCCTTCTATCTTCCCTCTCCTTCTCTCTTCCCTCCTTCTATCTTCCCTCTCCTTCTCTCTTCCCTCTCCTTCTATCTTCCTTCTCCTTCTATCTTCCCTCTCCTTCTCTCTTCCCTCCTTCTATCTTCCCTCTCCTTCTATCTTCCCTCTCCTTCTCTCTTTCCTCCTTCTATCTTCCCTCCTTCTATCTTCCCTCTCCTTCTCTCTTCCCTCCTTCTATCTTCCCTCTCCTTCTATCTTCCCTCTCCTTCTCTCTTTCCTCCTTCTATCTTTCCTCCTTCTATCTTCCCTCTCTTTCTTCTCTTTCCTCTCCTATCTTTCCTTCTATCACTAATGATATTTACACTTCCTTTTACATTCTCTCACTACCCTCCTTCTCTCCCTTCCTACTCTCTCTCCCTCCTACTCTTCCCCCTCTCTCTCTTTCCTGTTTCTCTCTCGCTCTTCAGATGAAGGGATGTGGGACTCGTTTGTCAGGCTCCTCCCCCCCAGCAGTAGGTCAGTAACCGTGGAGATGGACCGTCTGAGGTCAGGGGTCGGATATGAGTTCCGTGTCATCGCTGTCAATCGCTACGGTTATGGGGAACCCAGCACGCCGTCCACCGCGCTCGCTGGTAAACACACACACACACAGACACAAGCATTTCGCTACACTCGCATTAACATCTGCTAACCATGTGTATGTGACAAATAAAATTTGATTTATTAACACAGTCTCTGTATTAACACTGTGCTGCCATCTAGTGTCAGACTGAAGCAGCTCCAGCTGTAACAGTATCAACAGCATCCTGTCACCAGACTGGTTATAAAGGCCTTCATAACAGTGATATATCTCCAGACTGGTTATAAAGGCCTTCATAACAGTGATATATCTCCAGACTGGTTATAAAGGCCTTCATAACAGTGATATGTCTCCCATCCTGTCTCCAGACTGGTTATAAAGGCCTTCATAAACAGTGATATGTCTCCAGACTGGTTATAAAGGCCTTCATAACAGTGATATGTCTCCCATCCTGTCTCCAGACTGGTTATAAAGGCCTTCGTAAACAGTGATATGTCTTCAGACTGGTTATAAAGGCCTTCATAACAGTGATATGTCTCCAGACTGGTTATAAAGGCCTTCATAACAGTGATATGTCTCCATCCTGTCTCCAGACTGGTTATAAAGGCCTTCATAACAGTGATATGTCTCCAGACTGGTTATAAAGGCCTTCATAACAGTGATATGTCTCCAGACTGGTTATAAAGGCCTTCATAACAGTGATATGTCTCCCATCCTGTCTCCAGACTGGTTATAAAGGCCTTCATAACAGTGATATGTCTCCAGACTGGTTATAAAGGCCTTCATAACAGTGATATGTCTCCAGGCTGGTTATAAAGGCCTTCATAACAGTGATATGTCTCCAGACTGGTTATAAAGGCCTTCATAACAGTGATATGTCTCCATCCTGTCTCCAGACTGGTTATAAAGGCCTTCATAACAGTGATATGTCTCCAGACTGGTTATAAAGGCCTTCATAACAGTGATATGTCTCCAGGCTGGTTATAAAGGCCTTCATAACAGTGATATGTCTCCATCCTGTCTCCAGACTGGTTATAAAGGCCTTCATAACAGTGATATGTCTCCAGACTGGTCATAAAGGCCTTCATAACAGTGATATGTCTCCAGACTGGTTATAAAGGCCTTCATAACAGTGATATGTCTCCATCCTGTCTCCAGACTGGTTATAAAGGCCTTCATAACAGTGATATGTCTCCATCCTGTCTCCAGACTAGTTATAAAAGCCTTCATAACAGTGATATATCTCCAGACTGGTTATAAAGGCCTTCATAACAGTGATATGTCTCCATCCTGTCTCCAGACTAGTTATAAAGGCCTTCATAACAGTGATATGTCTCCATCCTGTCTCCAGACTGGTTATAAAGGCCTTCATAACAGTGATATGTCTCCAGACTGGTTATAAAGGCCTTCATAACAGTGATATGTCTCCAGACTGGTTATAAAGGCTTCCATAACAGTGATATGTCTCCAGACTGGTTATAAAGGCTTCCATAACAGTGATATGTCTCCAGACTGCTTATAAAGGCCTTCATAACAGTAATATGTCTTGTCCATAGCGCTGTGGGACCGTCCCTTCTATGAGGAGTGGTGGTTCCTGTTGGTCCTGTCTCTGATTGGTCTGATCATGATCCTCATGTTGGTGTTCAGCCTCCTGCTGCACGGACACAACCACAAGTACAGGAGCTGCAGCACAGGTACACACACCAACACACCTAATACACAGGTACACACCTAATACACAGGTACACCCTAATACACAGGTACACACCTAATACACAGGTACACACCTAATACACAGGTAAACAAACCTAATACACAGGTACACACCTAATACACAGGTACACACCTAATACACAGGTACACACCTAATACACAGGTACACAAACCTAATACACAGGTACATGCCTAATTCACAGGTACGTGCCTAATACACAGGTACACACACCTACACACCTAATACACAGGTACATACCTAATACACAGGTACACACCTAATACACAGGTACACACCTAATACACAGGTACACACACCTACACACCTAGTACACAGGTACACACCTAATACACAGGTACACACCTAATACACAGGTACACACACCTAATACACAGGTACACACACCTAATACACAGGTACACACGCCTAATACACAGGTACACACCTAATACACACCTACACACCTAATACACAGGTACACACCTAATACACAGGTACACACCTAATACACAGGTACACACACCTAATACACAGGTACACACCTAATATACAGGTACACACCTAATACACAGGTACACAACCTAATACACAGGTACACACCTAATACACAGGTACACAAACCTAATACACAGGTACACACACCTACACACCTAATACACAGGTACACACCTAATACACAGGTACACACACCTAATACACAGGTACACACACCTACACCTAATACACACCTACACACCTAATACACACCTAATACACAGGTACACACACCTACACACCTAATACACAG
>NW_024609632.1:0-145000 GCF_018296145.1 Oncorhynchus tshawytscha | reverse complement strand
ACAATGTGAGCAAATGAGGTGAGAAGGGAGGTAAAGGCAAAAAGGGCCATGGTGGCGAAGTAAATACAATATAGCAAGTAAACCATTGGAATGGTAGATTTGCAGTGGAATAATGTGCAAAGTAGAAATAAAAATAATGGGGTGCAAAGGAGCAAAATAAATAAATAAATTAAAATTAAATACAGTTGGGAAAGAGGTAGTTGTTTGGGCTAAATTATAGGTGGGCTCTGTACAGGTGCAGTAATCTGTGAGCTGCTCTGACAGTTGGTGCTTAAAGCTAGTGAGGGACATAAGTGTTTCCAGTTTCAGAGATTTTTGTAGTTCGTTCCAGTCATTGGCAGCAGAGAACTGGAAGGAGAGGCGGCCAAAGAAAGAATTGGTTTTGGGGGTGACTAGAGAGATATACCTGCTGGAGCGTGTGCTACAGGTGGGAGATGCTATGGTGACCAGCGAGCTGAGATAAGGGGGACTTTACCTAGCAGGGTCTTGTAGCCCTCTGCAGTGAGAGATTAAAGCTGATTTAGCCCTCTGCAGTGAGAGATTAAAGCTGATTTAGCCCTCTGCAGTGAGATATTAAAGCTGGTTTAGCCCTCTGCAGTGAGAGATTAAAGCTGATTTAGCCCACTGCAGTGAGAGATTAAATCTGATTTAGCCCTCTGCAGTGAGAGATTAAAGCTGATTTAGCCCTCTGCAGTGAGAGATTAAAGCTGATTTAGCCCTCTGCAGTGAGAGATTAAAGCTGATTTAGCCCTCTGCAGTGAGAGATTAAAGCTGATTTAGCCCTCTGCAGTGAGAGATTAAAACTGATTTAGCCCTCTGCAGTGAGAGATTAAAGTTGATTTAGCCCTCTGCAGTGAGAGATTAAAGCTGATTTAGCCCTCTGCAGTGAGAGATTAAAGCTGATTTAGCCCTCTGCATCCAGGTAAACAAAACCAAAGCTATCCCATATTAACTGTGTGTGTGTGTGTGTGTGTGTGTGTGTGTGTGTGTGTGTGTGTGTGTGTGTGTGTGTGTGTGTGTGTGTGTGTGTGTGTGTGTGTGTGTGTGTGTGTGTGTGTGTGTGTGTGTGTGTGTGTGGTCCCCTCCCAGGCCTAGTCCAGGCCTCCTCCACTACTCTGATGAAGACCTGTGTGATAACTACAACAATGGAGCCATCCTCACAGAGAGCACCGCACTCACAGAGAAACCTACTGATATATCAGAGTCTGAGGTACGCTCACAGAGAAACCAACTGACATATCAGAGTCTGAGGTACGCTCACAGAGAAACCAACTGACATATCAGAGTCTGAGGTACGCTCACAGAGAAACCAACTGACATATCAGAGTCTGAGGTACGCTCACAGAGAAACCAACTGACATATCAGAGTCTGAGGTACACTCACAGAGAAACCTACTGATATATCAGAGAGCACCACACTCACAGAGAAACCTACTGATATATCAGAGAGCACCACACTCACAGAGAAACCTACTGATATATCAGAGAGCACCACACTCACAGAGAAACCTACTGATATATCAGAGAGCACCACACTCACAGAGAAACCTACTGATATATCAGAGAGCACCACACTCACAGAGAAACCTGCTGATATATCAGAGAGCACCACACTCACAGAGAAACCTACTGACAGATCAGAATCTGAGGTACGCTCACAGAGAAACCTACTGATATATCAGAGAGCACCACACTCACAGAGAAACCTACTGATATATCAGAGAGCACCACACTCACAGAGAAACCTGCTGATATATCAGAGAGCACCACACTCACAGAGAAACCTACTGATATATCAGAGAGCACCACACTCACAGAGAAACCTGCTGATATATCAGAGAGCACCACACTCACAGAGAAACCTACTGATATATCAGAGAGCACCACACTCACAGAGAAACCTACTGATATATCAGAGAGCACCACACTCACAGAGAAACCTACTGATATATCAGAGTCTGAGGTACACTCACAGAGAAACCTACTGATATATCAGAGAGCACCACACTCACAGAGAAACCTACTGACATATCAGAATCTGAGATACGCTCACAGAGAAACCTGCTGATATATCAGAGAGCACCACACTCACAGAGAAACCTACTGACATATCAGAATCTGAGATACGCTCACAGAGAAACCTACTGATATATCAGAGAGCACCACACTCACAGAGAAACCTACTGACAGATCAGAATCTGAGATACGCTCACAGAGAAACCTGCTGATATATCAGAGAGCACCACACTCACAGAGAAACCTACTGACAGATCAGAATCTGAGGTACGCTCACAGAGAAACCAACTGACATATCAGAGTCTGAGGTACGCTCACAGAGAAACCAACTGACATATCAGAGTCTGAGGTACACTCACAGAGAAACCTACTGATATATCAGAGAGCACCACACTCACAGAGAAACCTGCTGATATATCAGAGAGCACCACACTCACAGAGAAACCTGCTGATATATCAGAGAGCACCACACTCACAGAGAAACCTACTGATATATCAGAGAGCACCACACTCACAGAGAAACCTGCTGATATATCAGAGAGCACCACACTCACAGAGAAACCTACTGATATATCAGAGAGCACCACACTCACAGAGAAACCTACTGATATATCAGAGAGCACCACACTCACAGAGAAACCTACTGATATATCAGAGAGCACCACACTCACAGAGAAACCTACTGATATATCAGAGAGCACCACACTCACAGAGAAACCTACTGACATCAGAATCTGAGGTACGCTCACAGCAGACACACACACTCAGGCAAGGACACACACACACATGCACAACTAATCCTCTATATTTCACTCTCTCTCTCTCTCTCTCTCTCTATCTCTCTGTGTCTGTCTCTCTCTGTCTCTGTCTCTGTCTCTGTCTTTCTCTTTCTGTCTCTCTATGTCTGTCTCTCTGTCTGTCTCTGTCTTTCTGTCTCTGTCTCTCTCTCTGTCTCTGTCTTTCTGTCTCTGTCTCTCTCTGTCTCTTTCTGTCTGTCTCTCTATCTGTCTGTCTCTCTGTCTGTCTCTCTGTAGGTAACAGACAGTGACTGTGAGGATGATCATCATCCTAAACATTCCTTTGTTAATCACTACATGTCAGATCCCACCTACTATAACAGCTGGAAGAGACAACCTAAAGGCCTGAAGGGGTTAAGTCCGGCGTCCGGCTACGAGGAGTGTTCCAGCGCTGACGGGGCAGAGCCCTACTACCAGACCGTGGTCACACAGCACAGCACAGGGGGAGCGTACACACCCACTGGGCTGCCCGCGCACACACACACACTCCCACACACACTCCCACACACACACACGCACGCCAACCCCAATACTAATCCACCAGGCTCACGCACGCCCGTCACGGGGTTTTCGTCTTTTGTGTGACTCGTGCACACATGCGCACACACACACACACATGCGCGCGCTCACACACACACAGAGGGCGGAGCGGAGGAGGTTTGGAGCCCACTACTGTGGTAGGACAGAGGGATGGAGGGAGAAGGGTGGAAGAGGAGGATGGGAGGAAGGAGGGAGAGGAGGATGGGAGGAAGGAGGGAGAGGAGGATGGGAGGAAGGAGGGAGAGGAGGATGGGAGGAAGGAGGGAGAGGAGGATGGAATGAGAAGAGGATGGGAGGAAGGAGGGAGAGGAGGATGGGAGGAAGGAGGGAGAGGAGGATGGAATGAGAAGAGGATGGGAGGAAGGAGGGAGAGGAGGATGGGAGGAAGGAGGGAGAGGAGGATGGGAGGAAGGAGGGAGAGGAGGATGGGAGGAAGGAGGGAGGGGAGGATGGGAAGAAGGAGGGAGAGGAGGATGGGAGGAAGGAGGGAGGGAGAGAAGGAGGGAGAGGAGGATGGGAGGAAGGAGGGAGAGGAGGATGGGAGGAAGGAGGGAGAGGAGGAGGGAGAGGAGGATGGGAGGAAGGAGGGAGAGGAGGATGGGGGAGTGGAGGGGTGGGGGAGAGGATGATGAAGAGAGAGGAGGATGGAAGGAGAGGAGGATGGAGGGAGAGGAGGAAGGAGGGAGAGGAGGATGGAGGGAGAGGAGAGGAGGATGGGACGAAGAGGAGGATAGAATGAGAGGATGGGAGAGAGGAGGATGGAGGGAGAGGAGGATGGGAGAGAGGAGGATGGGGGAAGAGGAGGATAGAGGGAGAGGAGGATGGAGGGAGGGAGAGGAGGATGGAGGGAGAGGAGGATGGAGGAAGAGGAGGATGGAGGGAGGGAGAGGAGGATGGAGGGAGAGGAGGATGGAGGAAGAGGAGGATGGAGGGAGAGAAGGATGGAGGAAGAGGAGGATGGAGGAAGAGGAGGATGGAGGAAGAGGAGGATGGAGGGAGAGGAGGATGGAGGAAGAGGAGGATGGAGGGAGATAAGGATGGAGGAAGAGGAGGATGGAGGAAGAGGAGGATGGAGGGAGAGAAGGATGGAGGAAGAGGAGGATGGAGGGAGAGGAGGATGGAGGAGAGGAGGGAGAGGAGGGTGGGAGGAAGAGGAGGATGGGGGAGATGTAGAACCAAGAGAAAACAGTATGCCCACACCTACACCCCTCCCTCTTTCCCTTCTCCGCCCCACTGAACAGGAAAGACTGTTGGTGTATGCTTCTTAGTGGACTCTTCTTCCTTTCTGTCCTCTTAGTTCATGCTCCAGTCACTTCACCGTGTCAATGTGTGTTTCCAAATCATAGATTTACTATTGTGATGTCACTGTGTAACACACACACACACACACACACACACAGATATTCCACATCTCTCTGGAGTGTGTGTAGTTCTGCACTGTCACAGAATAAAACAGTGATGTCACAGAGTGGAACAGTGATGTCACAGAATGGAATAGTGATGTCACAGAATGGAATAGTGATGTCACAGAATGGAACAATGATGTCACAGAATGGAACAGTGATGTCACAGAATGGAACAGTGATGTCACAGAATGGAACAGTGATGTCACAGAATGGAACAGGAAGGTCATAGAATTGAACAGTGATGTCACAGAATGGAACAGTGATGTCACAGAATGGAACAGTGATGTCACAGAATGGAACAGTGATGTCACAGCTAGGGAACTGAAAAGTGTGGAGTTACAGGCCCGAAATCCGAGGGGACGGTTTTCAGGGTCACACCGTTTCACAGACACTGAAGCTGCTGAAACAGCTTTTAAAACAAAAACACAAGAAGAAGAAGAAGCAAATTCAATTGACTTGATCTTCATCTCAGCTTTGGACTTGAGGGAGGAGAATGTTGTAAGCATTTAAATCATCTCCAGTACGAGCCTGTCTGTCTGGTTGTCAGGGAGACCATTAGCTAGTTTAGTTAGTTTAGTTTGGCATCTGAACCATGTTTGCGTCCTAAAAGGCCCCCTGTTCCCTATAAAGTGCACTACTTTAGACCAGAGCCTCGTAGGGCTGCATAAGGAATAGGGTGAGATATAGTCGTCCACTCCTCTACTGCCCCGAAACATAATGTGTTGTTGCCCTGGAAACAACCTCTCCCTGTCTACTGCCCCCAGACATAACGTGTTGTTGCCCTGGAAACAACCTCTCCCTGTCTACTGCCCCGAAACATAATGTGTTGTTGCCCTGGAAACAACCTCTCCCTGTCTACTGCCCCCAGACATAACGTGTTGTTGCCCTGGAAACAACCTCTCCCTGTCTACTGCCCCCAGACATAACATAACGTGTTGTTGCCCTGGAAACAACCTCTCCCTGTCTACTGCCCCCAGACATAACGTGTTGTTGCCCTGGAAACAACCTCTCCCTGTCTACTGCCCCCAGACATAACGTGTTGTTGCCCTGGAAACAACCTCTCCCTGTCTACTGCCCCCAGACATAACGTGTTGTTGCCCTGGAAACAACCTCTCCCTGTCTACTGCCCCCAGACATAACGTGTTGTTGCCCTGGAAACAACCTCTCCCTGTCTACTGCCCCCAGACACTGCATCGTAGCGCTAGAGGTGTCAAATCCAGGCTGTATCACATCCGGCTGTGATTGGGAGTCCCACAGGGCGGTGCACAATTGGCCCAGCGTCGCCCGGTTTGGCCAGAGTAGGCCGTCATTGTAAATAAGAATTTGTTCTTAACTGACTTGCCTAGTTGAATAGAAATCTATATATTTATATAAAGGACAGCACTACCCTCAGGGCTCTGGTCTAAAGTAGTGCACTACCCTCAGGACTCTGGTCTAAAGTAGTGCACTACCCTCAGGGCTCTGGTCTAAAGTAGTGCACTACCCTCAGGGCTCTGGTCTAAAGTAGTGCACTACCCTCAGAGCTCTGGTCTAAAGTAGTGCACTACGAATACCTGTTAACATCCACCTCTCTCTCTGTCTCTCCGTCAGCACCAGAGCGAGAGGGGGGAGAGAGGAGAGAGAGCGATAGAGAGGGGACATGTGAGGAGAGAGAGCTAGAGAAAGAGAGAGAGAGAGCAATAGAGAGGGGGACATGTGAGGGAGAGAGAGAGAGAGAGCGATAGAGAGGGGACATGTGAGGGATGAGAGGGAGAGAGAGAGAGGGGACATGTGAGAGAGAGAGAGAGAGGACATGTGAGGGAGAGAGAGAGAGAAAGAGAGAGGGGGACATGTGAGTGAGAGAGAGAGAGAGAGGGACATGTGAGATAGAGATGAAGACTGAATGTCACACAGCGTTAGGTGTGTAGGTGTAGACTGATGATGTCATCACAATCTTTTTGGTTATTAAACGGTTTCTTGTCAATCTGCCTCTGTGTCTTTCCTCTTCCTGTGTGTGTGTGTGTGTGTGTGTGTGTGTCTTTCCTCTGTGTGTGTGTGTGTGTGTGTCTTTCCTCTGTGTGTGTGTGTGTGTGTGTGTGTGTGTGTGTGTGTGTGTGTGTGTGTGTGTGTGTGTGTGTGTGTGTGTGTGTGTGTGTGTGTGTGTGTGTGTGTGTGTGTGTGTGTGTGTGTGTGTGTGTCTTTCCTCTGTGTGTGTGTGTGTGTGTGTGTGTGTGTGTGTGTGTGTGTCTTTCCTCTGTGTGTGTGTGTGTGTGTGTGTGTGTGTGTTTGTGTGTGTGTGTGTGTGTGCTCACACTATATAAAATCCAGTGCTATTTGCATGTGATGCCAGTGTTTTGTGTTGGTAACCCACTTTTTGATATTATGTAGCAATAGTAATAATTTGTAATACAGTGTGTGACCTTGAAAGAATAACACATTGCCTGTTTTTATGACAGTATTTCATATTCATGTACATATTCATATTACGCTTTTACATCTGTGTAAAAGGTATTATTGGAAAGTAGTATTTGTAATCTGTAAGAGAAAACATCAGTTTATTTAGAAATGAATATGATATAGTGTAGTGAATATTTTTATTTTGATGAACAGCCTGGTTCACTCCCGCTCCAGTCAGCAGATGGCGACGTGAGTCTTTCAGATGACGCAACTTGCGTGACGTGTAATCTAGTGGACGGAACTCTTCTTCTTTTTTTCAACAACAACAACAACGATGACTACTTCTTCCAC
Organism: Oncorhynchus tshawytscha; assembly: GCF_018296145.1. NCBI lineage: Eukaryota > Metazoa > Chordata > Actinopteri > Salmoniformes > Salmonidae > Oncorhynchus > Oncorhynchus tshawytscha. The sequence goes on along the minus strand of NW_024609632.1, from coordinate 137,514 downwards.
CACCTCGGTAGGTTGCTAGGAAACATTAAACCGAAACGTTGAAGCTCTTTATACCAACGTTGTACTTATTAAGTGTTTTCAACACACTGTCGTCAGAGTTACTAATTACTCCATTTACGTTGTCTGCTACCTGCCTTGTTATGTTAGTTTAACTCTAGGCTAATTGCTAATGCTAACTAGCATCCCCAACCATGAGCTCACTAAACTACTCCTCCCCTGCTAAAGAAGAGGAGGTCTGCTGGACGGAAAAAGAAGCTCTGGGGCTGAACATTGTTGTTAAAGAGGAAGAAGAGGAGGATGATGAAGAGGTTTCAGTTTTTGGAGAGGAAGAAGCTATCAGAATAATAAAGGAGGAAGAGGAGGCTATCACATTGAAAGAAGAAGAGGATGTAATGGTGAAAGGAGAGGAGGCCATCTCAATTAAAGAGAAGGAAGACGTTTGGGGGAGTGAAAGGCGAGGAGGAGGGAGAGGAGCAGGAGACTGACGATCTGATTCACACCAGTGAGTATTATCTTAAGAACAGGGGCATAAACTCTCTCTGCAGTTGTTGAACCACAGTGTGGTTGTTAAGGGTGGTCATTCTACTGCAGTTCTACACTTGTTCTGTACTGTAGGATTTGGGTCGTTCCATGTGATTTCTGACTGCACCAATTTTGGTGACATCAATGACAAAACATTCAGTAGTTGGTTCGTTCCGATTGTGGTGATGCCTTTGTGTAGGTATGTATATAGCTTGGTTATTGTGTAGGTATGTATATAGCCTTCCATTGTGTAGGTATGTATATAGCCTGGTTATTGTGTAGGTATGTATATAGCCTGGTTATTGTGTAGGTATGTATATAGCCTGGTTATTGTGTAGGTATGTATATAGCCTGGTTATTGTGTATGGTATGTATATAGCCTGGTTATTGTGTAGGTATGTATATAGCCTGGTAGGTATGCCCTGGTTATTGTGTAGGTATGTATATAGCCTTCCATTGTGTAGGTATGTATATAGCCTGGTTATTGTGTAGGTATGTATATAGCCTGGTTATTGTGTAGGTATGTATATAGCCTGGTTATTGTGTAGGTATGTATATAGCCTTCCATTGTGTAGGTATGTATATAGCCTGGTTATTGTGTAGGTATGTATATAGCCTGGTTATTGTGTAGGTATGTATATAGCCTGGTTATTGTGTAGGTATCAAATCAAATCAAATTTTATTTGTCACATACACATGGTATGTATATAGCCTGGTTATTGTGTAGGTATGTATATAGCCTGGTTATTGTGTAGGTATGTATACAGCCTGGTTATTGTGTACGTATGTATACAGCCTGGTTATTGTGTAGGTATGTATATAGCCTTCCATTGTGTAGGTATGTATATAGCCTGGTTATTGTGTAGGTATGTATATAGCCTGGTTATTGTGTAGGTATGTAGGTATGTATATAGCCTTCCATTGTGTAGGTATGTATATAGCCTGGTTATTGTGTAGGTATGTATATAGCCTGGTTATTGTGTAGGTATGTATATAGCCTGGTTATTGTGTAGGTATGTATATAGCCTGGTTATTGTGTAGGTATGTATATAGCCTGGTTATTGTGTAGGTATGTATATAGCCTGGTTATTGTGTAGGTATGTATATAGCCTGGTTATTGTGTAGGTATGTATATAGCCTGGTTATTGTGTAGGTATGTATATAGCCTGGTTATTCTTATTGTGTTACTTTTTATTTTAGTCTACTTGGTAAATATTTTTCTTCTTCTTGAACTGCACTGTTGGTTAAGAGCTGGTCAGTCAGCATTTCACGGTACAAGTCTACACTTGTTGTATTCGGCGCATGTGACAAATAGTTTGATTTGATTTGTATAGCCACGCACATTGTTTACAATGTTGACCCACTGAAGGACCAAGCACACAAACACCCGGTAGAGTAAGTTCCAATGTAATTTTATTAAATTTTGCAATATGTCCCCCCTCTCGACTATATACCAAGAATTGGTCAGTCTGATTTATTAGACAAGAGATAGGAAGTCAAAGTTCACCCACTTTGCATACCCCACCCTGAGACATCCATGTCTTCATCACTGGAAAAGATCAATGGTTGAGTTGGATCTTTTGAAAACTTACAAACTATTTCACCATTTTTAAGACAAAGAAATTGTTTTGTTTTTTACCTTTAACATAAATGAGCCAAAAACACACAAACTCTATTGATATTAAACTCAACTGTATATCTATTTCAGTGAAGAAGACATGGATGTCTCATGGTAGGGAGGAGTATGCAAAATGGGTGAGAATTGCAATCTCCTGAATGTTTTGGCGTTCAGGTCAAAAAAGTAAATTTCTGGACACTTCTACCATGGGCATGTTTGTCTATTACAAACACGACTAGTCTATTACATGTATCCTATACTGACTAGTCTATTACATGTATCCTATACTGACTAGTCTATTACATGTGTCCTATACTGACTAGTCTGTTACATGTATCCTATACTGACTAGTCTATTACATGTATCCTATACTGACTAGTCTATTACATGTATCCTATACTGACTAGTCTGTTACATGTGTCCTATACTGACTAGTCTGTTACATGTGTCCTATACTGACTAGTCTGTTACATGTGTCCTATACTGACTAGTCTGTTACATGTGTCCTATACTGACTAGTCTGTTACATGTTATACTGACTAGTCTGTTACATGTGTCCTATACTGACTAGTCTACATGTGTCCTATACTGACTAGTCTATTACATGTGTCCTATACTGACTAGTCTGTTACATGTATCCTATACTGACTAGTCTATTACATGTATCCTATACTGACTAGTCTATTACATGTATCCTATACTGACTAGTCTATTACATGTATGCTATACTGACTAGTCTATTACATGTATCCTATACTGACTAGTCTATTATCATTAGGTCTAATACATGTATCCTATACTGACTAGTCTATTACATGTATCCTATACTGACTAGTCTATTACATGTATCCTATACTGACTAGTCTAATACATGTATCCTATACTGACTAGTCTATTACATGTATCCTATACTGACTAGTCTATTACATGTATCCTATACTGACTAGTCTATTACATGTGTCCTATACTGACTAGTCTATTTATCCATTAGGTCTAATACATGTATCCTATACTGACTAGTCTATTACATGTATTCTATACTGACTAGTCTATTACATGTATCCTATACTGACTAGTCTATTACATGATCCTATACTGACTAGTCTATTACATGTATCCTATACTGACTAGTCTATTATCATGTATCCTATACTGACTAGTCTATTACATGTATCCTATACTGACTAGTCTATTACATGTATCCTATACTGACTAGTCTATTACATGTATCCTATACTGACTAGTCTATTACATGTATCCTATACTGACTAGTCTATTACATGTATCCTATACTGACTAGTCTATTACATGTATCCTATACTGACTAGTCTATTACATGTATCCTATACTGACTAGTCTATTACATGTATCCTATACTGACTAGTCTAGTCTATTACATGTATCCTATACTGACTAGTCTATTACATGTATCCTATACTGACTAGTCTATTACATGTATCCTATACTGACTAGTCTATTACATGTATCCTATACTGACTAGTCTATTACATGTATCCTATACTGACTAGTCTATTTATCTATTAGGTCTAATACATGTATCCTATACTGACTAGTCTATTACATGTATCCTATACTGACTAGTCTATTTATCTATTAGGTCTATTACATGTATCCTATACTGACTAGTCTATTACATGTATCCTATACTGACTAGTCTAATACATGTATCCTATACTGACTAGTCTATTACATGTATCCTATACTGACTAGTCTATTACATGTATCCTATACTGACTAGTCTATTACATGTATCCTATACTGACTAGTCTATTACATGTATCCTATACTGACTAGTCTATTACATGTATCCTATACTGACTAGTCTATTTATCCATTAGGTCTATTACATGTATCCTATACTGACTAGTCTATTCATCCATCAGGTCTAATAAATGCTCAACAATAATATGTTCAATAGTGTTTATATTGGCCTCAAAGCGCTACAGCCACTCTATGATGACAAGCTCTGCTCTTTTATTGAGGGATCTAGTCTAGATTAAACCTCATAGGAAGACAGTTTTATCATGTGGAGGTTTTTTTCAGGTCTCTCTGTTTAACCAAATACTATCTTTAGCAGGAGAAAGACCAGATTCTAACACTGACAGCAGGAAGAGTCCCTCAGTGGAACCAGACCCAGGGATGCCCAAACCAGCAAGACGACACCCCTGCTCCCACTGTGGAAAGAGTTTTACTACATTAGAACACCTGAAAGTACATAAAAGAATAATACACTTGGGAGAAAAGCCATACCACTGTTCAGACTGTGGTAAGGAATTTAGCCGGTTAGATGGCCTGAAACAACATGAGAGAATACACTCTGGAGAGAGGCCTCACCACTGCTCTCAGTGTGGAAAGAGTTTTAGCTGGTTAGGGAGCCTAAAAATACACGAGAAAACACATACAGGGGAGAAGCCTTACCACTGCTCTCAGTGTGGAAAGAGATTTTCCCAGTTAGGGCATCTAAAAGGGCATAAGAGAACGCACACCGGAGAGAAGCCTTACCACTGCTCCCAGTGTGGGAAGAGATTTACCCAGTTAGGCAACCTAAAAAATCATGAGCTAATACACTCTGTATATAAGCCTTACCACTGCTCTCAGTGTGAACATACATTTTTCTCATTAGATTCTCTGAGAAAACATGAGATAACACACTCTGATGAGAAACCTTTCCATTGTTCCCAGTGTGGCAAGAATTTTTTTACATTAGGGTCCCTGAAGGAACATGAGCGAACACACACAGCAGAGAAACCTTACCATTGTTCTAAGTGTGTAAAGACTTTTTCCTCATCAAAATACCTTAAAGAACATAAAAGAATACACTCTGGAGTGAAACCTTACCACTGCCCCCAGTGTGAAAAAAGTTTTGCCCGACCGAGGGACCTGAAATATCACGAGAGGACACACACAGGAGAGAAGCCTTACCGCTGCTCTCAGTGTGGAAAGACATTTTTTTTATCAGGACATCTGAAAAGACATGAGCTAACACACTCTGTTGAGAAGCCTTTCCACTGCTTCCAGTGTGGGAAGGATTTCACCCAGTCAAGATACCTGAAAAAACATGAGCTAACACACTCTGTAGAGAAGCCTTTCCACTGTTCTCGATGTGAAAAGAGTTTTAAGAATTTATGGAACATGAAAGTGCACGAGCAAAGACACACAGAGGAGAAGCCTCCCACTGTGGGATGAAATGTACATGGTTTCATCAACCGAAAGAGCATGAATGAATCTCTCACTCCGGAGAGAGATGTCCGAAGCCATTATTTATACTGTGTAATTTAATCATTTTTTACATTTGTGTACCTTTTACCATCCATATGAATTCGAACCTGTCTATGCATACAGGAAACGATTATTTCCTTCACCACCGTTCAAAACGGAACTGTGTGGACAAACCTGGACGTTCTTTAAAAGAACGTTGGTCATTTTTAGAATGTTGGGACATGGTTTGAATGTTTATCAGGAAACACACAAAAGTGCTCCCTGTTGGCTGATATCTTTGACTGAGAACGGGTTTGTCATTATGCCACATTAATAAAATAAAGATGGCTCTTCTAAAAGCCTACTTCACACCATAAATTGCTGAATTTGTAAGAACTTTTCTTTCGTTTTGATTTCTGCACAAATTAAAAACGTGTCACTGACTCCCCCTATGGATTGATGTTTCAGCATTGTCTATCTCCGTGAAAAGTTCTGTGTTCACCTGCCACATGCGACATAAACACACAGTGTGCTTGAGTAAGATCAATATCCATCTTCATAATACAGATAGCATGTAGCCTGAGCTAGAATGTGAAGCTAACTAGTTTGCTAGCTTTATACAGTTTAAGAGAGTAGATCTAGCTAGCTTTATACAGTATAAGCCAGAGTAGATCTAGCTAGCTTTATACAGTATAAGCCAGAGTAGATCTAGCTAGCTTTATACAGTATAAGTGTGAAGGGCCTCTCCTAGGTTTGAGTATGTCTAGATAGATCTAGCTCTCTCTCTCTCCAGACATAGTCAAACCTAGGAGAGGCCCTCATATAGAACACAACCCCTCTGATGGTTCTGGTCATGGTTGGGGTCAAACAGGGTTCAAACCGACCTTCAGACCCTCAAAAGCCACCCCTAGAATATTGCTGTGATGTTTAAACTTTATTTGTAGATGTAGAACTTGAAATAGAATTGACTTTAGATTTTTTAAAGATTGATCTTAGACTAAAATGTTGTTTAAAAACAAAGCCTTTTATGATTCAGGACTCTTGGTCTGTAACCCCTCCCTCACCTGCTGCTTTTAGTTGCTCCTCCCCAAGTCTTTGTCTTTATTTGTATATATTGAATAAAGGTGGACTCAGAGTGCAGCCTTGTCTCGCTCCCCAATTAATTTCTAAACTTTGAATAAAGTTGGACAAAGACTGCAACCTTGTCTCGCTTCCAAATGAATTTCAAAATGTTGATTAAAGTTGGTCTCAGACTGCAGCTTTGTCTCGCTCCCCAATTAATTTATATATATTGAATAAAGTTGGACAAAGACTGCAACCTTGTCTTGCTTCCCAATTAATTTCAAAATGTTGAATAAAGTTGGCCTCAGACTGCAGCCTTGTCTCTTGTCTTGAGAAGACATACCACTGCTCTCGTTGTGGAAAGGACATGGACCTGAAATCAGAGAGCAAAGAGAGGCTGTGTTTTGACTTTTGTTTTTTTTTGTGTTTTTGTCATGAAATATAAATGTATATATAAAATAATACTCACCACTAGGCCTACATTTGTGTTTCTTTTTTTCATCTCGAAGCATGGTCATGTGATAGGGGCAGTATTACTGTATATATGGTCATATCGCAAATCTGATTTAATCAAATTAAATGTGTATTTGGTTTTGATATAAATGTTGATCGAATGGATAAACCTTTGGATGTTAATTTTATGATGTAAATTAAGAAATAGAAAAATATCTTTTGGATATCTGTATAATACTACTATATTAATCCGAATGGTACAGTCATGTGATAGGGGCAGTAATACTGTATTAATCCCAAGGGTACAGTCATGTGATAGGGGCAGTAATACTGTATTAATCCGAAGGGTACAGTCATGTGATAGGGGCAGTAATACTATATTAATCCGAATGGTACAGTCATGTGATAGGGGCAGTAATACTGTATTAATCCCAAGGGTCCAGTCATGTGATATGGGCAGTAATACTGTATTAATCCGAAGGGTACAGTCATGTGATGGGGGCAGTATACAGTAGTACTGTATTAATCCCCAAGGGTACAGTCATGTGATGGGGGCAGTATTACTGTATTAATCCCCAAGGGTACAGTCATGTGATAGGGGCAGTATATAGTAGTACTGTATTAATCCCCAAGGGTACAGTCATGTGATAGGGGCAGTAATACTGTATTAATCCCCAAGGGTACAGTCATGTGATAGGGGCAATATATAGTAGAACTGTATTAATCCCAAGGGTACAGTCATGTGATAGGGGCAGTATATAGTAATACTGTATTAATCCTCTGAGGAACCATTCCAGACAGCCATAGACTTTGCAGTAATACTGTATTAATCCCGAGGGTACAGTCATGTGATGGCAGTAATACTGTATTAATCCCGAGGGTACAGTCATGTGATGGGGGCAGTAATACTGTATTAATCCCGAGGGTACAGTCATGTGATGGGGGCAGTAATACTATATTAATCCCGAGGGTACAGTCATGTGATGGGGGCAGTAATACTATATTAATCCCGAGGGTACAGTCATGTGATGGGGGCAGTAATACTGTATTAATCCCGAGGGTACAGTCATGTGATGGGGGCAGTAATACTGTATTGGTGGAGCTGGGTGATGAAGAGTGTTGGTGGAGCTGGGTGCTAAAGGGTGTTGGTGGAGCTGGGTGATGAAGGGTGTTGGTGGAGCTGGGTGATGAAGGGTGTTGGTGGAGCTGGGTGATGAAGGGTGTTGGTGGAGCTGGGTGATGAAGGGTGTTGGTGGAGCTGGGTGCTAAAGGGTGTTGGTGGAGCTGGGTGATGAAGGGTGTTGGTGGAGCTGGGTGATGAAGAGTGTTGGTGGAGCTGGGTGATGAAGGGTGTTGGTGGAGCTGGGTGATGAAGAGTGTTGGTGGAGCTGGGTGTCTGAGAAAGAAGAAAGAGAATATCTGTTATTAAACATTGTGTTTTTTGTCTTTGTCATTTCTGACCTAATCAGATTAAAATTTTCTCTTTATTTTGCTTGTAAAGTGGGTTTATTTGCGGAGAATCTCAGTCCTTTTACATAGCATTGGTGGTTCAGTGGGAGAGTTCTCGCCTGCCACGCTGGAGGCCGGGGTTCCTTTCCCAGTCAATGCGCTAACTGAATTCTGAGTTTTTGATTGGAAATAATCTATTTGTATGTTTTGCCTGGAAAGTTATGGTGGCTAGTGTTTGTATAAGATATAAACTGAACGTTTTAATAGCTTGTCTGGTTCAAATTGATAGAAGGGATAAATTAAATGTTTTTAATAGATTGTTTAGGTTAAATTGATAGACTAATTCTTTCAACTTAAAATAATAACGAAGCGAGTTTTGATGCAAGACGATGTCTGTTCACTAAATTATCTGCTGGAATAATGTATTGAGAATTGAGTCGTATTTAAATTACTGTATCAATAGAGAAGACCGTTACCTAAATTAAAGAAATTCTGAATAATAGCGGAGAGATGATGGCGATAGGAAGTGATTACCGAAATGATTTTCATTCTTATAGATTGACTGACGCATGTTGTGATTTTGGCGCTGCGTGTGTTATTTTTAAAGAAATAGGATACATAAGTGTGAAGAGCAGAGAGAAGAGGAAGTTATAAAGTTTGGGTTTTAAATCTTACATAGAGGTAAGGAAAAATGTTGAAATGGGAGGGGTTATATATTTCTGCCCAATGGGAAAAAAGGAATAGGATAAGTTGAGCTGGAAAAACGTTGAAATGGGAGGGGTTATATATTTCTGCCCAATGGGAAAAAAAAATAGGATAAGTTGAGCTGGAAAAACGTTGAAATGGGAGGGGTTATATATTTCTGCCCAATGGGGGAAAAGGAATAGGATAAGTTGAGCTGGAAAAACGTTGAAATGGGAGGGGTTATATATTTCTGCCCAATGGGAAAAAAGGAATAGGATAAGTTGAGCTGGAAAAACGTTGAAATGGGAGGGGTTATATATTTCTGCCCAATGGGAAAAAAGGAATAGGATAAGTTGAGCTGGAAAAACGTTGAAATGGGAGGGGTTATATATTTCTGCCCAATGGGAAAAAAGGAATAGGATAAGTTGAGCTGGAAAAACGTTGAAATGGGAGGGGTTATATATTTCTGCCCAATGGGAAAAAAGGAATAGGATAAGTTGAGCTGGAAAAACGTTGAAATGGGAGGGGTTATATATTTCTGCCCAATGGGGAAAAAGGAATAGGATAAGTTGAGCTGAAAGTAAGGAAGAGAGTTGCTCTGTTTGCTACTAATTATCAGGGTAAGTTGCTAGAGGCAGGTAGATTGTTGTAGAATAACGTACATTTGCGTTATTAGTTTGAATATACAATAACCTTACTGAAATTGTGTTGTAGGAAAACCCTCAAACGGATCACTAATACCTTTGACCTTACACAGCTAGTTAAAGGGCCAACCAGGGTGACTTGTTGCTCTAAAACACAGATTGATTTGGTGTTCAGTAACAAACCAGAGAGTGACTAAATCATTCAATATGGTTACTGGGCTGTCTGATCATAATCTGACACTTATAGCCAGAAAGCTGTCTAAGAGCAGGTTTAACCTCTCTACTGTTAGAAAGCCGGATCAACTCAGAATACCTAAGAGTGAATTAAACTATTTTGAAAGATCAATTAAGGGAATAAACTGGAATGATCTCTTGTCCTATACAGACGTGGAAGCTGATAGTCAGGTTTTTCTATCCACAATCCAGACTACAATAAATGGCTTCCTAAAGAAAATCAAATCCAAACCTGGCCAAAAGAGCACTCTTCCTTGGCTAAATGGAGAAATCTGGAAATTGATGAAAGAACGAGATTATGCTCTAAAAATAGCCCTAAAATCTAAATTAGAGCATGACAGACGTAGGTTTACCATGTTGAGAAATAAGGTGATGAAAGAAATCAGACAGGCCAAGGCAAACTTTTTTATTAACATAATTGGTGAAGCAAAGGGAAATTCTAAATTGATCTGGGAGAATCTAAAAAAGTTAACAGGGAAAGACCATAGTAACACTGCAAAAAGACTAGAAATCATGGTGAATAACAATCTAACACAGGATGCAGTCGAAATAGCAATAGCCTTCAATTCCTACTTTATTGACTCTGTCAGGGTACTGACACAGAACCCCTCCACTGGTTTCTTGGGCTCAGTGCTAGTGAATGACACTCAACCTGTCTTCATCATAATGGAGGTTTCTGAGTCAAAGGTGAACAAGGTGATTAGCTCACTAAAGAACTCTAAAGCCAAAGATGTGTTTGGGATGGACTCTAACTTTCTTAAAAACTACACAGAGTCACTCATTGGCCCCATTACTAAGGTCACCAACACATCTATTGGTCTCGGTGTGTTTCCAAGGGTATGGAAGTCGGCCATAATAACGGCCATCTTTAAATCAGGCGACCCTGCTAACGTGAGTAACTACAGGCCCATTAGTATACTACCTGTGGTGTCAAAGGTTGTTGAAAAGTGTGTAGCAGAACAACTGATTGCCCACCTCAACAACAGCCCCTTCACATTACACTCCATGCAGTTTGGCTTCAGAGCGAAACACTCCACAGAAACGGCCAACTGCTTTCTTCTGGAAAATGTGAAGTCCAAGATGGACAAAGGGGGTGCTGTTGGGGCTGTGTTTCTGGACCTAAGGAAGGCTTTTGATACTGTTAACCATGAGATTCTCATCACAAAATTGTCCAAGTTCAACTTTTCCCCTGATGCCTTGAGATGGATGAAATCATACCTTGAAGGCAGAACTCAGTGTGTCAGAGTGAGCAATGAGCTGTCGCCCACTCGTAGCTATGATGTGGGCGTGCCCCAAGGGTCAATACTGGGGCCCCTCCTGTTCAGCCTGTACATTAATGATCTACCTTCTGTCTGTACTGGGTCTGAAGTTCAAATGTATGCAGATGATACAGTGATATATGTGCATGCAAAGAGCAAACAACAAGCTGCACAAGAACTCACTACTGTAATGGTCCAGGTTACAAAGTGGCTCAGTGACTCGTGTTTGCATCTCAATGTGGAAAAAACTGTTTGCATGTTCTTCACAAAGAGGGCAACAGATGCTACTGAGCCAGATGTCTATGTGTCAGGGGAGAAGCTCCAGGTGGTATCCGATTTTAAGTACCTTGGCATCATACTTGATTCCAACCTCTCTTTTAAAAAGCATGTGAAAAAGGTCATTCAAATAACCAAATTCAACCTAGCTAATTTCCGATTTATACAAAATTGTTTGACTACAGAGGTAGCAAAACTGTACTTCAAATCTATGATACTCCCCCACTTAACATACTGCTTGACTAGTTGGGCCCAAGCTTGCTGTACAACATTAAAACCTATTCAGTCTGTCTACAAACAGGCTCTTAAAGTGCTTGATAGGAAGCCCAATAGCCATCATCATTGTCACATCCTTAGAAAGCATGAGCTCTTGAGTTGGGAAAATCTTGTGCAATACACCGACGCATGTCTTGTATTCAAGATCCTTAATGGCCTGGCTCCTCCCCCTCCACTCAATATTTTTGTTAAACAGAAAACCCAGACATATGGCAGCAGATCCACAAGGTCTGCCATGAGAGGTGACTGTATAGTTCCCCTAAGGAAAAGCACCTTTAGTAAATCTGCATTCTCTGTGAGAGCTTCCCATGTCTGGAATACACTGCCATCAGACACACATAACTGCACCACATATCACACTTTCACAAAATGCTTGAAGACATGGCTAAAGGTCAATCAGATTTGTGAACATGGTCCCTAGCTGTGTGTTGCCGCTCTCCATGTTGTCTGTTGTCTGTAGCTTGTGAGGTGTGGAAACACTTGTGAGGTGTGGAAACACTGAATTTTGTCATGTTGCTTTTTGTTCTATGTTGCTCTGTCTGTATGCTATGTTTTGCTTGTTCTATGTTGCTATTGTCTATATTGTAATTGTTTTTAATAACCTGCCCAGGGACTGCGGTTGAAAATTAGCCGGCTGGCTAAAACCGGCACTTTTACTGAAACGTTGATTAATGTGCACTGTCCTTGTAAAAATAAAAAATAAACTCAAACTCAAACTCATTGTTTTGACCGTTGTTTAAGTACACTCTTTTCTGTACTTCTGGCAGTACAATGTGGATTGGGCTTTATTTGGCTGTAAGAAAGGAGATCTGAATGTTTGAATTGTAAAACATTGTGAGATTCTGATGGTTATTGATTCTTGGGTCGATTGTTTAAGTAACACCAGTTCATTTGAGCAGGAAAGTTCATGTAGTCTAACATTATAGTATGTTTCCATTAGGTGGAACAATGTCAGGTCATTAAAGGTGATTACTGGTTGAGTAGTTTGAGAGCCTGTTGGCAGAAGACTGAATGGGTATGAATGTTGAAAAGCAAGCTTGGGCCAAACTAGTAAACTAGTATGTTAAATGGGGGAGTATCATAGATTTTAATTATAGTGTTGTTGCCGCTATAGTCAAAACAATTGCATATGTTTTGGTAAATTAGGTTGAATTTGGTTATTTGAGTTCCTTTTTTATTTGCTTTTTAAAAGAGAGGTTGGAAGCAAGGATGATGCCTTGGTACTTAACATCAGATACCACCAGGAGCTGATGCCTTGGTACTTAACATCAGATACCACCAGGAGCTGATGCCTTGGTACTTAACATCAGATACCACCAGGAGCTGATGCCTTGGTACTTAACATCAGATACCACCAGGAGCTGATGCCTTGGTACTTAACATCAGATACCACCAGGAGCTGATGCCTTGGTACTTAACATCAGATACCACCAGGAGCTGATGCCTTGGCACTTAAAATCAGATACCACCAGGAGCTGATGCCTTGGCACTTAAAATCAGATACCACCAGGAGCTGATGCCTTGGTACTTAACATCAGATACCACCGGGAGCTGATGCCTTGGTACTTAACATCAGATACCACCAGGAGCTGATGCCTTGGTACTTAACATCAGATACCACCAGGAGCTGATGCCTTGGTACTTAACATCAGATACCACCAGGAGCTGATGCCGTGGTACTTAACATCAGATACCACCAGGAGCTGATGCCTTGGTACTTAAAATCAGATACCACCAGGAGCTGATGCCTTGGTACTTAAAATCAGATACCACCAGGAGCTGATGCCTTGGTACCTTAACATCAGATACCACCAGGAGCTGATGCCTTGGTAACTTAACATAAGATACCACCAGGAGCTGATGCCTTGGTACTTAAAATCAGATACCACCAGGAGCTGATGCCTTGGTACTTAACATCAGATACCACCAGGAGCTGATGCCTTGGTACTTAACATCAGATACCACCAGGAGCTGATGCCTTGGCACTTAACATCAGATACCACCGGGCTGATGCTGATGCCTCAGATACCACCAGGAGCTGATGCCTTGGTAAACATCAGATACCACCAGGAGCTGATGCCTTGGTACTTAACATCAGATACCACCAGGAGCTGATGCCTTGGTACTTAACATCAGATACCACCAGGAGCTGATGCCTTGGTACTTAACATCAGATACCACCAGGAGCTGATGCCTTGGTACTTAACATCAGATACCACCAGGAGCTGATGCCTTGGTACTTAACATCAGATACCACCAGGAGCTGATGCCTTGGTACTTAACATCAGATACCACCAGGAGCTGATGCCTTGGTACTTAACATCAGATACCACCAGGAGCTGATGCCTTGGTACTTAACATCAGATACCACCAGGAGCTGATGCCTTGGTACTTAAAATCAGATACCACCAGGAGCTGATGCCTTGGTACTTAACATCAGATACCACCAGGAGCTGATGCCTTGGTATCAGATAACATCAGATACCATCAGATACCACCAGGAGCTGATGCCTTGGCACTTAAAATCAGATACCACCAGGAGCTGATGCCTTGGTACTTAACATCAGATACCACCAGGAGCTGATGCCTTGGTACTTAACATCAGATACCACCAGGAGCTGATGCCTTGGTACTTAACATCAGATACCACCAGGAGCTGATGCCTTGGCACTTAAAATCAGATACCACCAGGAGCTGATGCCTTGGTACTTAACATCAGATACCACCAGGAGCTGATGCCTTGGTACTTAACATCAGATACCACCAGGAGCTGATGCCTTGGCACTTAAAATCAGATACCACCAGGAGCTGATGCCTTGGTACTTAACATCAGATACCACCAGGAGCTGATGCCTTGGTACTTAACATCAGATACCACCAGGAGCTGATGCCTTGGTACTTAACATCAGATACCACCAGGAGCTGATGCCTTGGCACTTAAATCAGATACCACCAGGAGCTGATGCCTTGGTGATGCCTTGGTAAACATCAGATACCACCAGGAGCTGATGCCTTGGTACTTAACATCAGATACCACCAGGAGCTGATGCCTTGGTACCAGGAGCTAACATCAGATACCACCAGGAGCTGATGCCTTGGCACTTAACATCAGATACCACCAGGAGCTGATGCCTTGGTACTTAACATCAGATACCACCAGGAGCTGATGCCTTGGTACTTAACATCAGATACCACCAGGAGCTGATGCCTTGGCACTTAACATCAGATACCACCAGGAGCTGATGCCTTGGCACTTAACATCAGATACCACCAGGAGCTGATGCCTTGGCACTTAACATCAGATACCACCAGGAGCTGATGCCTTGGCACTTAAAATCAGATACCACCAGGAGCTGATGCCTTGGCACTTAAAATCAGATACCACCAGGAGCTGATGCCTTGGTACTTAACATCAGATACCACCAGGAGCTGATGCCTTGGTACTTAAAATCAGATACCACCAGGAGCTGATGCCTTGGCTCTTAAAATCAGATACCACCAGGAGCTGATGCCTTGGTACTTAAAATCAGATACCACCAGGAGCTGATGCCTTGGCACTTAAAATCAGATACCACCAGGAGCTGATGCCTTGGCACTTAAAATCAGATACCACCAGGAGCTGATGCCTTGGCACTTAAAATCAGATACCACCAGGAGCTGATGCCTTGGTACTTAAAATCAGATACCACCAGGAGCTGATGCCTTGGCACTTAAAATCAGATACCACCAGGAGCTGATGCCTTGGCACTTAAAATCAGATACCACCAGGAGCTGATGCCTTGGCACTTAAAATCAGATACCACCAGGAGCTGATGCCTTGGCACTTAAAATCAGATACCACCAGGAGCTGATGCCTTGGCACTTAAAATCAGATACCACCAGGAGCTGATGCCTTGGCACTTAAAATCAGATACCACCAGGAGCTGATGCCTTGGTACTTAAATCAGATACCACCAGGAGCTGATGCCTTGGCACTTAAAATCAGATACCACCAGGAGCTGATGCCTTGGCACAAAATCAGATACCACCAGGAGCTGATGCCTTGGCACTTAACATCAGATACCACCAGGAGCTGATGCCTTGGCACTTAAATCAGATACCACCAGGAGCTGATGCCTTGGCACTTAACATCAGATACCACCAGGAGCTGATGCCTTGGCACTTAAAATCAGATACCACCAGGAGCTGATGCCTTGGCACTTAAAATCAGATACCACCAGGAGCTGATGCCTTGGCACTTAACATCAGATACCACCAGGAGCTGATGCCTTGGCACTTAAAATCAGATACCACCAGGAGCTGATGCCTTGATAAAATCAGATACCACCAGGAGCTGATGCCTTGGCACTTAAAATCAGATACCACCAGGAGCTGATGCCTTGGCACTTAAAATCAGATACCACCAGGAGCTGATGCCTTGGCACTTAAAATCAGATACCACCAGGAGCTGATGCCTTGGCACTTAAAATCAGATACCACCAGGAGCTGATGCCTTGGCACTTAAAATCAGATACCACCAGGAGCTGATGCCTTGGCACTTAAAATCAGATACCACCAGGAGCTGATGCCTTGGCACTTAAAATCAGATACCACCAGGAGCTGATGCCTTGGTACTTAAAATCAGATACCACCAGGAGCTGATGCCTTGGCACTTAAAATCAGATACCACCAGGAGCTGATGCCTTGGCACTTAAAATCAGATACCACCAGGAGCTGATGCCTTGGCACCTTAAAATCAGATACCACCAGGAGCTGATGCCTTGGCACTTAAAATCAGATACCACCAGGAGCTGATGCCTTGGCACTTAAAATCAGATACCACCAGGAGCTGATGCCTTGGCACTTAAAATCAGATACCACCAGGAGCTGATGCCTTGGCACTTAAAATCAGATACCACCAGGAGCTGATGCCTTGGCACTTAAAATCAGATACCACCAGGAGCTGATGCCTTGGCACTTAAAATCAGATACCACCAATCAGAGGAGCTGATGCCTTGGCACTTAAAATCAGATACCACCAGGAGCTGATGCCTTGGCACTTAAATCAGATACCACCAGGAGCTGATGCCTTGGCACTTAAAATCAGATACCACCAGGAGCTGATGCCTTGGCACTTAAAATCAGATACCACCAGGAGCTGATGCCTTGGCACTTAAAATCAGATACCACCAGGAGCTGATGCCTTGGCACTTAAAATCAGATACCACCAGGAGCTGATGCCTTGGCACTTAAAATCAGATACCACCAGGAGCTGATGCCTTGGCACTTAAAATCAGATACCACCAGGAGCTGATGCCTTGGCACTTAAAATCAGATACCACCAGGAGCTGATGCCTTGGCACTTAAAATCAGATACCACCAGGAGCTGATGCCTTGGTACTTAAAATCAGATACCACCAGGAGCTGATGCCTTGGCACTTAAAATCAGATACCACCAGGAGCTGATGCCTTGGTACTTAAAATCAGATACCACCAGATACCACCAGGAGCTGATGCCTTGGCACTTAAAATCAGATACCACCAGGAGCTGATGCCTTGGCACTTAAAATCAGATACCACCAGGAGCTGATGCCTTGGCACTTAAAATCAGATACCACCAGGAGCTGATGCCTTGGCACTTAAAATCAGATACCACCAGGAGCTGATGCCTTGGCACTTAAAGATACATCAGATACCACCAGGAGCTGATGCCTTGGCACTTAAAATCAGATACCACCAGGAGCTGATGCCTTGGCACTTAACATCAGATACCACCAGGAGCTGATGCCTTGGCACTTAACATCAGATACCACCAGGAGCTGATGCCTTGGCACTTAAATCAGATACCACCAGGAGCTGATGCCTTGGCACTTAAAATCAGATACCACCAGGAGCTGATGCCTTGGCACTTAAAATCAGATACCACCAGGAGCTGATGCCTTGGCACTTAAAATCAGATACCACCAGAGCTGATGCCTTGGCACTTAAAATCAGATACCACCAGGAGCTGATGCCTTGGCACTTAAAATCAGATACCACCAGGAGCTGATGCCTTGGCACTTAAAATCAGATACCACCAGGAGCTGATGCCTTGGCACTTAAAATCAGATACCACCAGGAGCTGATGCCTTGGCACTTAAAATCAGATACCACCAGGAGCTGATGCCTTGGTACTTAAAATCAGATACCACCAGGAGCTGATGCCTTGGCACTTAAAATCAGATACCACCAGGAGCTGATGCCTTGGCACTTAAAATCAGATACCACCAGGAGCTGATGCCTTGGCACTTAAAATCAGATACCACCAGGAGCTGATGCCTTGGCACTTAAAATCAGATACCACCAGGAGCTGATGCCTTGGCACTTAAAATCAGATACCACCAGGAGCTGATGCCTTGGTACTTAAAATCAGATACCACCAGGAGCTGATGCCTTGGCACTTAAAATCAGATACCACCAGGAGCTGATGCCTTGGCACTTAAAATCAGATACCACCAGGAGCTGATGCCTTGGCACTTAAAATCAGATACCACCAGGAGCTGATGCCTTGGCACTTAAAATCAGATACCACCAGGAGCTGATGCCTTGGCACTTAAAATCAGATACCACCAGGAGCTGATGCCTTGGCACTTAAAATCAGATACCACCAGGAGCTGATGCCTTGGCACTTAAATCAGATACCACCAGGAGCTGATGCCTTGGCACTTAAAATCAGATACCACCAGGAGCTGATGCCTTGGCACTTAAAATCAGATACCACCAGGAGCTGATGCCTTGGCACTTAACATCAGATACCACCAGGAGCTGATGCCTTGGCACTTAAAATCAGATACCACCAGGAGCTGATGCCTTGGCACTTAAAATCAGATACCACCAGGAGCTGATGCCTTGGCACTTAAAATCAGATACCACCAGGAGCTGATGCCTTGGCACTTAAAATCAGATACCACCAGGAGCTGATGCCTTGGCACTTAAAATCAGATACCACCAGGAGCTGATGCCTTGGCACTTAAAATCAGATACCACCAGGAGCTGATGCCTTGGCACTACCACCAGGAGCTGAAAATCAGATACCACCAGGAGCTGATGCCTTGGCACTTAAAATCAGATACCACCAGGAGCTGATGCCTTGGCACTTAAAATCAGATACCACCAGGAGCTGATGCCTTGGCACTTAAAATCAGATACCACCAGGAGCTGATGCCTTGGCACTTAAAATCAGATACCACCAGGAGCTGATGCCTTGGTACTTAAAATCAGATACCACCAGGAGCTGATGCCTTGGCACTTAAAATCAGATACCACCAGGAGCTGATGCCTTGGTACTTAAAATCAGATACCACCAGGAGCTGATGCCTTGGCACTTAAAATCAGATACCACCAGGAGCTGATGCCTTGGCACTTAAAATCAGATACCACCAGGAGCTGATGCCTTGGCAAAAATCAGATACCACCAGGAGCTGATGCCTTGGCACTTAAAATCAGATACCACCAGGAGCTGATGCCTTGGCACTTAAAATCAGATACCACCAGGAGCTGATGCCTTGGCACTTAAAATCAGATACCACCAGGAGCTGATGCCTTGGCACTTAAAATCAGATACCACCAGGAGCTGATGCCTTGGCACTTAAAATCAGATACCACCAGGAGCTGATGCCTTGGCACTTAAAATCAGATACCACCAGGAGCTGATGCCTTGGCACTCAGATAACCAGGAGCTGATGCAGATAAAATCAGATACCAGGAGCTGATGCCTTGGCACTTAAAATCAGATACCACCAGGAGCTGATGCCTTGGCACTAAAATCAGATACCACCAGGAGCTGATGCCTTGGCACTAAAATCAGATACCACCAGGAGCTGATGCCTTGGCACTAAAATCAGATACCACCAGGAGCTGATGCCTTGGCACTTAAAATCAGATACCACCAGGAGCTGATGCCTTGGCACTTAAAATCAGATACCACCAGGAGCTGATGCCTTGGCACTTAAAATCAGATACCACCAGGAGCTGATGCCTTGGCACTTAAAATCAGATACCACCAGGAGCTGATGCCTTGGCACTTAAAATCAGATACCACCAGGAGCTGATGCCTTGGCACTTAAAATCAGATACCACCAGGAGCTGATGCCTTGGCACTTAAAATCAGATACCACCAGGAGCTGATGCCTTGGCACTTAAAATCAGATACCACCAGGAGCTGATGCCTTGGCACTTAAAATCAGATACCACCAGGAGCTGATGCCTTGGCACTTAAAATCAGATACCACCAGGAGCTGATGCCTTGGCACTTAAAATCAGATACCACCAGGAGCTGATGCCTTGGCACTTAACATCAGATACCACCAGGAGCTGATGCCTTGGCACTTAAAATCAGATGCCACCAGGAGCTGATGCCTTGGCACTTAAAATCAGATACCACCAGGAGCTGATGCCTTGGCACTTAAAATCAGATACCACCAGGAGCTGATGCCTTGGCACTTAAAATCAGATACCACCAGGAGCTGATGCCTTGGCACTTAAAATCAGATACCACCAGGAGCTGATGCCTTGGCACTTAAAATCAGATACCACCAGGAGCTGATGCCTTGGCACTTAAAATCAGATACCACCAGGAGCTGATGCCTTGGCACTTAAAATCAGATACCACCAGGAGCTGATGCCTTGGCACTTAAAATCAGATACCACCAGGAGCTGATGCCTTGGCACTTAAAATCAGATACCACCAGGAGCTGATGCCTTGAGCTGATGCTGATGCCTTGGCACTTAAAATCAGATACCACCAGGAGCTGATGCCTTGGCACTTAAAATCAGATACCACCAGGAGCTGATGCCTTGGCACTTAACATCAGATACCACCAGGAGCTGATGCCTTGGCACTTAAAATCAGATACCACCAGGAGCTGATGCCTTGGCACTTAAAATCAGATACCACCAGGAGCTGATGCCTTGGCACTTAAAATCAGATACCACCAGGAGCTGATGCCTTGGCACTTAACATCAGATACCACCAGGAGCTGATGCCTTGATACCACCAGCTGATGCCTTGGCAAAAATCAGATACCACCAGGAGCTGATGCCTTGGCACTTAAAATCAGATACCACCAGGAGCTGATGCCTTGGCACTTAAAATCAGATACCACCAGGAGCTGATGCCTTGGCACTTAAAATCAGATACCACCAGGAGCTGATGCCTTGGCACTTAAAATCAGATACCACCAGGAGCTGATGCCTTGGCACTTAAAATCAGATACCACCAGGAGCTGATGCCTTGGCACTTAAAATCAGATACCACCAGGAGCTGATGCCTTGGCACTTAAAATCAGATACCACCAGGAGCTGATGCCTTGGCACTTAAAATCAGATACCACCAGGAGCTGATGCCTTGGCACTTAAAATCAGATACCACCAGGAGCTGATGCCTTGGCACTTAAAATCAGATACCACCAGGAGCTGATGCCTTGGCACTTAAAAGATACCACCAGGAGCTGATGCCTTGGATAAAATCAGATACCACCAGGAGCTGATGCCTTGGCACTTAAAATCAGATACCACCAGGAGCTGATGCCTTGGCTGATGCCTTAAAAATCAGATACCACCAGGAGCTGATGCCTTGGCACTTAAAATCAGATACCACCAGGAGCTGATGCCTTGGCACTTAAAATCAGATACCACCAGGAGCTGATGCCTTGGCACTAACATCAGATACCACCAGGAGCTGATGCCTTGGCACTTAAAATCAGATACCACCAGGAGCTGATGCCTTGGCACTAACATCAGATACCACCAGGAGCTGATGCCTTGGCACTTAACATCAGATACCACCAGGAGCTGATGCCTTGGCACTTAACATCAGATACCACCAGGAGCTGATGCCTTGGCACTTAAAATCAGATACCACCAGGAGCTGATGCCTTGGTACTTAAAATCAGATACCACCAGGAGCTGATGCCTTGGCACTTAAAATCAGATACCACCAGGAGCTGATGCCTTGGCTCTTAAAATCAGATACCACCAGGAGCTGATGCCTTGGCACTTAAAATCAGATACCACCAGGAGCTGATGCCTTGGCACTTAAAATCAGATACCACCAGGAGCTGATGCCTTGGTACTTAACATCAGATACCACCAGGAGCTGATGCCTTGGCACTTAAAATCAGATACCACCAGGAGCTGATGCCTTGGCACTTAAAATCAGATACCACCAGGAGCTGATGCCTTGGTACTTAACATCAGATACCACCAGGAGCTGATGCCTTGGCACTTAAAATCAGATACCACCAGGAGCTGATGCCTTGGCACTTAACATCAGATACCACCAGGAGCTGATGCCTTGGCACTTAAAATCAGATACCACCAGGAGCTGATGCCTTGATCAGATACCACCAGGAGCTGATGCCTTGGCAAAAATCAGATACCACCAGGAGCTGATGCCTTGGCACTTAACATCAGATACCACCAGGAGCTGATGCCTTGGCACTTAAAATCAGATACCACCAGGAGCTGATGCCTTGGCACTTAACATCAGATACCACCAGGAGCTGATGCCTTGGCACTTATACCACCAGGAGCTGATGCCTTGGCACTTAAAATCAGATACCACCAGGAGCTGATGCCTTGGCACTTAAAATCAGATACCACCAGGAGCTGATGCCTTGGTACTTAACATCAGATACCACCAGGAGCTGATGCCTTGGCACTTAAAATCAGATACCACCAGGAGCTGATGCCTTGGCACTTAAAATCAGATACCACCAGGAGCTGATGCCTTGGCACTTAACATCAGATACCACCAGGAGCTGATGCCTTGGCACTTAACATCAGATACCACCAGGAGCTGATGCCTTGGCACTTAACATCAGATACCACCAGGAGCTGATGCCTTGGCACTTAACATCAGATACCACCAGGAGCTGATGCCTTGGCACTTAAAATCAGATACCACCAGGAGCTGATGCCTTGGCACTTAACATCAGATACCACCAGGAGCTGATGCCTTGGCACTTAAAATCAGATACCACCAGGAGCTGATGCCTTGGCACTTAAAATCAGATACCACCAGGAGCTGATGCCTTGGCACTTAACATCAGATACCACCAGGAGCTGATGCCTTGGCACTTAAAATCAGATACCACCAGGAGCTGATGCCTTGGCACTTAAAATCAGATACCACCAGGAGCTGATGCCTTGGCACTTAAAATCAGATACCACCAGGAGCTGATGCCTTGGCACTTAAAATCAGATACCACCAGGAGCTGATGCCTTGGCACTTAAAATCAGATACCACCAGGAGCTGATGCCTTGGCACTTAAAATCAGATACCACCAGGAGCTGATGCCTTGGCATGCTTAAAAATCAGATACCACCAGGAGCTGATGCCTTGGCACTTAAAATCAGATACCACCAGGAGCTGATGCCTTGGCACTTAACATCAGATACCACCGGGAGCTGATGCCTTGGCACTTAAAATCAGATACCACCAGGAGCTGATGCCTTGGCACTTAAAATCAGATACCACCGGGAGCTGATGCCTTGGCACTTAAAATCAGATACCACCAGGAGCTGATGCCTTGGCACTTAAAATCAGATACCACCGGGAGCTGATGCCTTGGCACTTAAAATCAGATACCACCGGGAGCTGATGCCTTGGCACTTAAAATCAGATACCACCGGAGCTGATGCCTTGGCACTTAAAATCAGATACCACCGGGAGCTGATGCCTTGGATACCACCGGGAGCTGATGCCTTGGCAAAAATCAGATACCACCGGGAGCTGATGCCTTGGCACTTAAAATCAGATACCACCGGGAGCTGATGCCTTGGCACTTAAAATCAGATACCACCGGGAGCTGATGCCTTGGCACTTAAAATCAGATACCACCAGGAGCTTTTTCCATCAGTAGTTGTTTTTGAGGAACATGCAGACTGTGTTTTATTTTGAGATGTAAACATGAGTCTCTGAGCAATTTTGTCATCTGAACCATTATAATAGTGAGTTCTTGTGTAGTTTGTTATTTGCATGAATTTATCACTGTATCATCTGCATACATTGGAACTTCAGACCCTGTACAGACTAAAGGAAGATCATTAATGGACGTGCTGAACAGTATTGACCTTTGGGGAATGAAAGCTTTGTGGATATGTGTGGGGGGAAGAAAAGTTTGTTTTGATTTTTACGCTGATGAGACAGCGCCAACTTTTGAAAGATTTTAGATTTGTTTAAAAAATCAGGATCGTTTTTACAAAATTTATATCAACAGGTTGAAATTATTAGATTGCTGATTAAAGAGGTTTGTTTATTTTTATATAGTTTGTTTTAAGAGTTGATTTAACTTAATTAAACATTGTATTCGGATGTGTTTCAGTAGGATTCTTTCTTCCGGGACGGATGGAAATGATCTACATATGTAAGTTGAAGGAGCCATGGGAGAACATGTCTACATTTTTATTAAATGTCAGGGATTAAATTACTAATTTCTTACGCTGACAAATGTACTACGTTTGCGACAGAGGAAAAAGTATTTAGATAGTAAGGATAATAAGGATAATAGTAAGGATAGTAAGGATAATAGTAAGGATAGTAAGGATAATAGTAAGGATAGTAAGGATAATAGTAAGGATAGTAAGGATAATAGTAAGGATAGTAAGGATAATTGTAAGGATAGTAAGGATAATTGTAAGGATAGTAAGGATAATAGTAAGGATAGTAAGGATAATAGTAAGGGATAGTAAGGATAATAGTAAGGATAGTAAGGCTAATAGTAAGGATAATAGTAAGATAATCGTAAGGATAGTAAGGATAATTGTAAGGATAGTAAGGATAATTGTATCTAAGGGTAACATGTTCAATTAAGCACACATATACATTGATGCTGATTAAAACTTATGATTAATGATTTGAGTTCCAGTGGAATTATCATTAGGTTTGGTTTATAGTTCACTTTTGAGTTTCTGAATCGATGTCGTGTAATGAATACTAACTAAGTGTTTTGTGTTTTCTCCAGGAAAATGTGTATTTCATTGTCTCTCTTTGGAATGTTTCCAGGGACTATACTCTTGGGGAGAGTGAGTGAGATTGAGGCCATAAACTACCACATTGAAAAGGGCCTGGAAGTTTTTGTTTTAGTGAAAAGGTATCTAAAAGGGGCACTCACCACATGGGATTTTAATGAGTTTTTATTAATGAGTTTTAATTGCACACGCTAATTCTTTTGATAAAGGAATGTTCTGGGAACCTGGGATACAACATGTTGGAACTATTTGACTATTGTTTGCAATGTGTCTAATATAGTGAACAACACTGCTTTGAAGGGCTTTGTATGACCTATGACCTTCTGATGACCTTCCGTTGTGGCTTGATCACCCGCATTGGAAAGCCATTTGGATAATGAATTCATGGTCATTTGTAATACTGCTTTCAAGATAATTTGTGTAATTGGTAAATATGTTTCTTAGCCATATGTGTAATTTGGACCACTGTGAAGAGGGAGTAGGTCTAACTTCTTGATCCTGGGCTCTACGATGGAGTTGACAGTGAGATGGGGAGTATAAACCAATTTAAAAGAATAGTTTCAATAGAATGTGTTGATATTCTCTGTGAAATATGTTTCGATATGTGTATTAAGAATAATTGGCAAAAGTAATAATTTATCATGTAGTTAATGAACTGAACTAAACTGTTGTTCTGATCTGTTTTTTCGAGGTTATCATGAAAAGTGAAAATCTGTAGTTCTGCCCCTGAACAAGGCAGTTAACCCACCGTTCCTAGGCCGTTATTGAAAATAAGAATGTGTTCTTAACTGACTTGCCTAGTAAAATAAAGTATTATTATTATTTTTTTTAATTAATTGGCAAAAATTTCCCAAAAATACAGATTTCGGATTGTTATGAAAACTTGAAATCGGCCCTAATTAATCAGTCCATTCAGACTGTCTGGACCCAGGTCATCAATAGGATGGTGGTACTCACCAGATCAGACTGTCTGGACCCAGGTCATCAATAGGATGGTGGTACTCACCAGATCAGACCGTCTGGACCCAGGTCATCAATAGGATGTGAGTTGGCTCCTCCAGTCAGTGGGAGATTCATCACATCACCAGAGACTGGGTAGAGATAACATAGTGGACTGGGTAGAGATAACATAGTGGACTGGTATGTAATATGCCATTTTTTGTTATTTAGTGGATTGGGTTACTAGTCCAACGCTCTAACCACTAGGCTACCCTGCTGCCCCATGAATGAGGAAAGCTAAATGATTCTTGCAGTATTGAATGAGTACAGATAAATGACTGAAGACAGCTAGCTAGTACACTTTCAATAATGTGCAGTCTGTGATGTGTGTGATGTAACGTCAGGTAGTTATGAATGTATCAGTGGAGGCTCCTCAGAGGAGAAAGGGGAGGACGATCCTCAGTGAAATTCATTTTAAAAAACAACAACATGTTTCACATTAAAGTTATCATTTTTAGATTTAAAAAAATATACACTAAATATATATTCACGTCACCAAATAATTTATTAAAACACACTGTTTTGCAATGATGGTCTACAGTAGCCTCAACAGCACTCTGTAGGGTAGCACCATGGTGTAGCCGCAGGACAGCTAGTTTCCGTCCTCCTCTGGGTACATTGACTTCAATACAAAACCCAGGAGGCTCATGGTTCTCAAGCCCTTCCATAGACTTACACAGTAATTATGACAACTTCTGGAGGACATCCTCCAACCTATTAGAGCTCTTGCAGCATGAACTGACATGTTGTCCACTCAATGATAGGATCAGAGAATGAATCTAGTACTGAAAGCAAAAGCTACATCTAGCTAGCACTGCAGTGCATCACACGTGGTGAGTAGCTGACTCAAAGAGAGAGAGGACAATAGTTTAGCAGTTTTGAACAAATTCATTTCTTTAAAAATGAAGAAGAGAGAGAGAGAGAGCTATATTTTGTTGTATTTTTTTCACTTTCACTTAGCCTCTACAACTATACCCAGAAAATGTATACCAATTATAGCACCACCCAAAAGGGAACTTTAGAGACTGGTAGGGCAAAGAGGCATTTGCTCTACACAGGGAGAACCCCATGTGCCACTGCTTCATTTGGCTGCTCACTTCAATAGCCCATATGCCACTGGGTGAGATCATTTTTCATTGTTTTTGGGCAGATGCGTCTTGGCCGATTTAGCTCGGGAATATGCTACAATCGGCAATCTGTCTCCTAATCCTGTCTAATGGGCAGGTCAGCCCTGGAGGGAAGAATTGGCTGTAAGAAGTAAGAAAGAACATAGCATCTGATTGTTTTTAAATTACTTCTTATGACATGGTTTGCCAGAATAAACGATGTCGTGGAGATTTTTCCAATCTGCGTTACCCACTCCAGTCAGCAGATGGCGACGTGCGTCTTTCAGGTGATGCTTCTTGCGTGACGTATAATCTAGTGGACGGAACTGGAGGCTTCTTCAACAGCGACAAAAAGCTTCTGATTCAACCAACGCGGTGGTTTCCTGGCGAACATAAAACCGAACACTATTCTTGTGTGTATTAATGTCAGTGTTTGCTTGTTAAATTAAATGCGCCAATTTGTTAAATTGAGAACGTTACTGCACTCGGCTAATCGCTAATGCTAGCTAGCTAACATCACGACCATGAGCTCACTAAGAAATATGGAGAAAGAGAAAGAAGCTCTAGGGCTGAACATCATCGTAAAAGAAGAAGAGGAGACTGTCACATTAGAAGAAGAAGAGGTGGATATTACAGTGAAAGAAGAGAAAGAACCTTTTGGAGTAAAAGAGGAAGAAGATGAGATGGGTTTCAGAATCGAAAAGGAGGAAGATGCCAAAACATTAAAAGAAGAAAATGTAGTGAAAGAAGAGAAAGAACCTCTTGGAGTAAAAGAGGAAGAGGAGGCTATCTCAATAAAAAAGGAGGAAGACGTTTTGGGAGTGAAAGAGGAGGAGACTGAAGATCAGACTACCACCAGTGAGTACTGTCTTAAAAACAGGGACACTATGTAGTTCTTGAACTAATGTGGGGTTTTAAATGCCTCTTGTAAGACTCTGTGATTGCAATAGAAGATCATAAGTTTACCATCGGTTTGATGTTCTCATTCATCATTCACACAGGAGAGAGACATGACTATTGTGGATCCTCTGGGGAGCCTCAACAACATCCTGATGCTGACGAGGCAGAGAAGAGTCTCTCCAGATCAGAACACCAGATGGTACAGCTTGGTCTGGTCTAGCATACAGCTTGCTCTCTCTGGGTCTGGGTTTCTGTAAAGCACTTTATGACGACAGTGACATCAGCATCCATAATGATGTGCATCTGTGTACCCTCTTTATGGTTACCAGGACAACGCTAGCCCTTCCACCCTCCCGGAGTCCATGTGTCGTGTCTCTCCTGGTAGCACCTTACTGCTGGGTATGAAGAGGTTGTCTGTGCTGCTGGTGGATTGCAGGAAAACAACGGGGCTGAGTGGAACTGTGAGAGGAGGAGAACAGAAGAAAGGATCGGATTTGACTCATCAAAGTAAGTGATGTAGCTTAGTTTGTACAAATACAATAGATCTGCCCACTGGTATCTGTTACCAGGACAACCAGCAGAGTTCTGTTGGTTCTGGGATCGAACCCGGGTCTGTAGTGACACCTTAAGCACTGTGGTGCAGTGCTTTAGACCGCTGTGCCACTCAGGTGGCAGCTCCTTTGTTTGGCTGACGTTGAGGGACCGATTGTTTAGCTGGCACCCCGCTCGTTGTCCTCAGGGGCTCCACGGCATCTCTGAGTCGTTAAGCTCTGAGCGGGACAACATGTATTTTAGCTCATCCGGTAGGGCGTCATGGTTTCTGCGACGTGACTTTCTTTTTTGTATTCTGTATCCCACTACCACATGGACAGACTGACTACTACCACTACTACCACATGGACAGACTGACTACTACCACTACTACCACATGGACAGACTGACTACTACCACTACTACCACATGGACAGACTGACTACTACCATGCGGACAGACTGACTACTATCACTACTACCACATGGACAGACTGACTACTATCACTACTACCACATGGACAGACTGACTACTATCACTACTACCACATGGACAGACTGACTACTACCACTACTACCACATGGACAGACTGACTACTATCACTACTACCACATGGACAGACTGACTACTATCACTACTACCACATGGACAGACTGACTACTACCACATGGACAGACTGACTACTACCACATGGACAGACTGACTACTACCACATGGACAGACTGACTACTACCACATGGACAGACTGACTACTACCACATGGACAGACTGACTACTACCACATGGACAGACTGACTACTACCACATGGACAGACTGACTACTACCACATGGACAGACTGACTACTATCACTACTACCACATGGACAGACTGACTACTATCACTACTACCACGTGGACAGACTGACTGCTACCCCAGACTGACTACTACCACATGGACAGACTGACTACTACCACATGGACAGACTGACTACTACCACATGGACAGACTGACTACTACCACATGGACAGACTGACTATTACCACATGGACAGACTGACTACTACCACATGGACAGACTGACTACTACCACATGGACAGACTGACTACTATCACTACTACCACATGGACAGACTGACTACTATCACTACTACCACATGGACAGACTGACTACTATCACTACTACCACATGGACAGACTGACTACTATCACTACTACCACATGGACAGACTGACTACTACCACATGGACAGACTGACTACTACCACATGGACAGACTGACTATTACCACATGGACAGACTGACTACTACCACATGGACAGACTGACCACTACCCCATGGACAGACTGACTACTATCACTACTACCACATGGACAGACTGACTACTATCACTACTACCACATGGACAGACTGACTACTATCACTACTACCACATGGACAGACTGACTACTATCACTACTACCACATGGACAGACTGACTACTATCACATGGACAGACTGACTACTACCACATGGACAGACTGACTACTACCACATGGACAGACTGACTACTACCACATGGACAGACTGACTACTATCACTACTACCACATGGACAGACTGACTACTATCACTACTACCACATGGACAGACTGACTACTATCACTACTACCACATGGACAGACTGACTACTACCACAGACTGACTACTATCACGTGGACAGACTGACTACTATCACGTGGACAGACTGACTACTATCACGTGGACAGACTGACTACTATCACGTAGACAGACTGACCACTACCACATGGACAGACTAACTACTATCACTACTACCACGTGGACAGACTGACTACTACCACAGACTGACTACTACCACATGGACAGACTGACTACTACCACATGGACAGACTGACTACTACCACATGGACAGACTGACTACTACCACATGGACAGACTAACTACTATCACGACTACCACATGGACAGACTGACTACTACCACAGACTGACTACTATCACGTGGAGAGACTGACCACTACCACATGGACAGACTAACTACTATCACTACTACCACATGGACAGACTGACTACTATCACTACTACCACGTGGACAGACTGACTACTATCACTACTACCACGTGGACAGACTGACTACTATCACTACTACCACGTGGACAGACTGACTACTATCACTACTACCACGTGGACAGACTGACTACTATCACTACTACCACATGGACAGACTGACTACTATCACATGGACAGACTGACTACTACCACATGGACAGACTGACTACTATCACATGGACAGACTGACTAACTACCACATGGCAAGACTGACTAGCTACCACGTGGCCAGACTGACTAGCTACCACGTGTACAGACTGACTAGTACCACATGGTCAGACTGACTTCTCCCTCATGGGCAAATATTCTTCTTGTTAATCCAAACGCTGTGTCAGATTTCAAGAAGGCTTTACGGCGAAAGCAAATCATGCGATTATCTGAGAACAGCAGGCAAGTCATTACAAACAGTAACTAGCCAAGTAGAGGATTAACAAAAGTCAGAAATAGCGATAAAATGTTTCACTTACCTTTGATGATCTTCATATGGTTGCACTCCCAATACTCCATGTTACACAATAAATGTTTGTTTTGCTCGATAAAGTCCCTCTTTATATTAAAAAATCTCAATTTTGTTGGTGCGTTTTGTAATCAATAATATTTCAACCGGACAAAAGCTTAATTAATAGAAAAAGAGAAACAAGAAAGGCGCGCTCCGGATCGCGTTCTGGAGTCATGTCTGGAAATTTCCACTGTCCTCCCATTTGAAAGTATCTCCCTCATTTTTTCAGATTAAAAGCCTGAAACAATGCCTAAAGACTGGTCACATGTAGAGGAGGCCATAGAGTTTGTGAACTGTTCATCTAAGATGGCTTAGCATGTTGTGTTTTGTTCGTCCTCTCGTGTACTTTTTGTATTTTCCGTATTTTTTTTGTATATATTTTAAAAAATATATCTGTCTTTTAGATTTTTTTATTCGATTATACCTTCCGGTAACCTGCCTCACCCAATGTGATACGGAATCGCTACTATTTTTAACTTTGGAACACCGTCAAGAACCTCTAGAAGCTAACCAGCTAATTAGTTACAAGCTATTTAGTCATTTTTAGCGGCTTTTACCTTCTGCACAGACCTGTTCTTAGCCTGGATATTACTCGCCAATCTACCAGTATCGGACTGTCTCTCCACAACAACTCCGGATTCCTGCCGTAATCCCTGAGCCACTACTTCTGATTCTCTCAGCTAGCTTGCAGCTAGCTAGCTCACAGCCTGCAGCTAGCTAGCTCACAACTATCTTGCACCCTCCGTGGCACCCAGTACCGAAGCTATCCCTGAGGCCCACCTCCCGGCCTACTCCCGGCCTGCTGTTTACCCGAACCCCACTCATACACGGCTAGTGCCCAATACCCCACCGGATCCTTGCTGTAAACTCTGGACCTTGGCACCGGATCACCGATGCTACCGATTGGCTATAGTGGCTGACGCCACTGCCACGAAGCTATTACCAGTTAGCCGTGAGCCAGATGTGCCTTCAATCCGCTGTGCCTTCAACCGCCCTCCGTCTGAGCAGACCCCCTCCGTCTGAGCAGACCACCCCCGGGCTACTAACTTTAAACGCTGCATGCTAGCGTAGTGGCGGCTCCCCTGTTCCATCTACTGCTGCCCCCTGGACACTGATCACTTGGCTACATAGCTGATGCCTGCTGGACTGTCCATTAATCACGGTACTCCATTCTGTTGATTTGTGTTTTATCTGTTGGCCCCAGCCGCGAACTCAGGCTCTGTGTGTAGTTAACCCGACCCTCTCTGCCTAGTCATCGCCATTTTACCTGCTGTTGTTGTGTTAGCTGACTGTTGTTGTTGTCTCACCTGTTGTTTTAGCTAGCTCTCCCAATCAAGACCTGCGATTACTTTATGCCTTGCTGTATGTCTCTCTCAAATATCAATATACCTTGTATACTGTTGTTCAGGTTAGTTATCATTGTTTTAGTTTACAATGGAGCCCCTAGTTCCACTCCTCATACCTCTGATACCTCCTTTGTCCCACCTCCCACACATGCGGTGACCTCACCCATTATAACCAGCATGTCCAGAGATACGACCTCTCTTATCATCACCCAGTGCCTGGGCTTACCTCCGCTGTACCCGCACCCCACCATACCCCTGTCTGCACATTATGCCCTGAATATATTCTACCACGCCCTTAATTCTGCTCCTTTTATTCCTTGTCCCCAATGCTCTAGGCGACCAGTTTTGATAGCCTTTAGCCGCACCCTCATCCTACTCCTCCTCTGTTCCTCGGGTGATGTGGAGGTAAACCCAGGCCCTGCATGTCCCCAGGCACCCTCATTTGTTGACTTCTATGATCGAAAAAACCTTGGTTTCATGCATGTCAATATCAGAAGCCTCCTCCCTAAGTTTGTTTTACTCACTGCTTTAGCACACTCTGCTAACCCTGATGTCCTTGCCGTGTCTGAATCCTGGCTCAGGAAGGCCACCAAAAATTCTGAGATTTCCATACCCAACTATAACACTTTCCGTCAAGATAGAACTGCTAAAGGGGGAGCAGTTGCAATCTACTGCAGAGATAGCCTGCAGAGTTCTGTCATACTTTCCAGGTCTATGCCCAAACAGTTCGAACTTCTAATTTTAAAAATTAATCTCTCCAGAAATAAGTTTCTCACTGTGGCCGCCTGCTACCGACCCCCTTCAGCTCCCAGCTGTGCCCTGGGCACCATCTGTGAATTGATCGCCCCCCCATCTAGCTTCAGAGTTTGTTCTGTTAGGTGACCTAAACTGGGATATGCTTAACACCCCGGCAGTCCTACAATCTAAGCTAGATGCCCTCAATCTCACACAAATCATCAAGGAACCCACCAGGTACAACCCTAAATCCGTAAACATGGGCACCCTAATAGACATTTTCCTGACCAACTTGCCCTCCAAATACACCTACGGGTCCGCGGTCAAACGACCACCCCTCATCACTGTCAAACGCTCCCTAAAACACTTCTGCAAGCAGGCCTTTCTAATCGACCTGGCCCGGGTATCCTGGAAGGATATTGACCTCATCCCGCCAGTTGAGGATGCCTGGTCATTCTTTAAAAAGTAACTTCCTCACCATCTTAGACAAGCATGCTCCGTTCAAAAAATACAGAACTAAGAACAGATATAGCCCTTGGTTCACTCCAGACCTGACTTCCTCGACCAGCACAAAAACATCCTGTGGCGGACTGCAATAATATCGAATAGTCCCCGCGATATGCAACTGTTCAGGGAAGTCAGGAACCAATACACACAGTCAGTCAGGAAAGCAATGGCCAGCTTTTTCAAGCAGAAATTTGCATCCTGTAGCTCTAACTCCAAAAAGTTCTGGGACACTGTGAAGTCCATGGAGAACAAGAGCACCTCCTCCCAGCTGCCCACTGCACTGAGGCTAGGTAACGCGGTCACCACCGATAAATCCGTGACTATTGAAAACTTCAACAAGCATTTCTCAACGGCTGGCCATGCCTTCCTCCTGGCTACTCCAACCTTGGCCAACAGCTCCGCCCCCCGCGGCTACTCGCCCAAGCCTCCCCAGCTTCTCCTTTACCCAAATCCAGATAGCAGATGTTCTGAAAGAGCTGCGAAACCTGGACCCATACAAATCAGCTGGACTTGGCAATCGGGGCCCTCTATTTCTGAAACTGTCCGCCGCCATTGTTGCAACCCCTATTACCAGCCTGTTCAACCTCTCCTTCGTATCATCCGAGATCCCCAAGGATTGGAAAGCTGCCGCGGTCATCCCCCTCTTCAAAGGGGGAGACAGCCTGGACCCAAACTGTTACAGACCTATATCCATCCTGCCCTGCCTATCTAAGGTCTTCAAAAGCCAAGTCAACAAACAGATCACTGACCATCTCGAATCCCACCGTACCTTCTCCGCTGTGCAATCCGGTTTCAGAGCCGGTCACAGGTGCACCTCAGCCACGCTCAAGGTACTAAACGATATCATAACCGCCATCGATAAAAGACTACTGTGCAGCCGTCTTCATGAACCTGACCAAGGCTTTCGACTCTGTCACTCACCATATTCTTATCGGCAGACTCAGTAGCCTCGGTTTTTCTAATGACTGCCTTGCCTGGTTCACCAACTACTTTGCAGACAGAGTTCAGTGTGTCAAATCGGAGGGCCTGTTGTCCGGACCTCTGGTAGTCTCTATGGGGGTACCACAGGGTTCAATTCTTGGGCCGACTCTTTTCTCTGTATATATCAATGATGTTGCTCTTGCTGCGGGCGATTCACTGATCCACCTCTACGCAGACGACAACATTCTGTACACTTCTGGCCCTTCCTTGGGCACTGTGCTATCTAACCTCCAAACGAGCTTCAATGCCATACAACACTCCTTCCGTGGCCTCCAACTGCTCTTAAACGCTAGTAAAACCAAATGCATGCTTTTCAACCATTCGCTGCCTGCACCCGCACGCCCGACTAGCATCACCACCCTGGATGGTTCCGACCTAGAATATGTGGACATCTATAAGTACCTAGGTGTCTGGCTAGACTGCAAACTCTCCTTCCAGACTCATATCAAACATCTCCAATCCAAAATCAAATCTAGAGTCGGCTTTCTATTTCGCAAACAAAGCCTCCTTCACTCACGCCGCCAAATTGACCCTAGTAAAACTGACTATCCTACCAATCCTCGACTTCGGCGATATCATCTACAAAATAGCTTCCAATACTCTACTCAGCAAACTGGATGCAGTTTATCACAGTGCCATCCGTTTTGTTACTGAGGCACCTTATACCACCCACCACTGCGACCTGTATGCTCTAGTCGGCTGGCCCTCGCAATGCGTTTGTCGCCAGACCCACTGGCTCCAGGTCATCTACAAGTCTATGCTAGGTAAAGGTCCGCCTTATCTCAGTTCACTGGTCACGATGGCAACACCCACCCGTAGCACGCGCTCCAGCAGGTGTATCTCACTGATCATCCCTAAAGCCAAACCTCATTTGGCCGCCTTTCCTTTCCAGTTCTCTGCTGCCTGCGACTGGAACAAATTGCAAAAATCTCTGAAGTTGGAGACTTTTCTCCCTCAACAACTTTAAACATCTGCTATCTGAGCAGCTAACCGATCGCTGCAGCTGTACATAGTCCATCGGTATATAGCCCACCCAATTTACCTACCTCATCCCCATACTGTTTATATTTTATTTACTTTTCTGCTCTTTTGCACACCAGTATCTCTACCTGCACATGTTCATCTGATCAGTTCTCACTCCAGTGTTAATCTGCTAAATTGTAATTATTCGCCTACCTCCTCATGCCTTTTGCACACAATGTATATAGATTTTTTTTTTCCTACTGTGTTATTGACTTGTTTATTGTTTACTCCATGTGTAACTCTGTGTTGTTGTCTGTTCACACTGCTATGCTTTATCTTGGCCAGGTCGCAGTTGCAAATGAGAACTAGTTCTCAACTAGCCTACCTGGTTAAATAAAGGTGAAATAAATCAAATACAAACTAGGTCCTAAGTCTTTGTTTGGTGGATAGGCTTTCAATGGAAAAACAGCCTTTCAAAATAATAGTACTTCCTGGTTGGATTTTCCTCATTTTCACCTGCCATATCCATTCTGTTATACTCGCAGACATTATTTTAACAGTTTTGGAAACTTTAGTTTTCTACCCAAATCTACCAATTATATGCATCTCCCATCTTCTAGGCCAGAGTAGCAGGCAGTTTACTTTGGGCACGCTTTTAATGCAAAATTCTGAATGCTGCCCCCTATCCTAGTGAAGTTTATTATGTGAATGTCAATGCATAATACCATTGGGTAGGCTTATAAA
Organism: Oncorhynchus tshawytscha; assembly: GCF_018296145.1. Lineage (NCBI taxonomy): Eukaryota > Metazoa > Chordata > Actinopteri > Salmoniformes > Salmonidae > Oncorhynchus > Oncorhynchus tshawytscha. The sequence continues at coordinate 101,435 of NW_024609632.1, read as the reverse complement.
ATATATAATTTTTTATTCTACTGGGGGAAGTTTTTATCCTTATAGGCTGTTAGAACAATTAAACAGTCCAATATGTCTACCACTTCGTGTAGCCCGTTAGCGATGCTAATGTCTTCAGGTAGACTGAAAGACAATTTAAAGGTGACCATAAAGGAGCCTACCTGCCAGAATCGTGATTATTTGCATCAATCCGGTGACTATTTTGTTTGAAAAAAACTCCCATTGCAACACACGCATTACAGACAGACTGGTGTCTGGTGGCACTTCAATTAAAGGGTAACTACACACAAAAAAAATCACATTTTTCCCAGATCTCAAAAATGGCACTGTTGTGGTTGTCTCACCTAGCTACCTTAAGATGGATGCACTAACTGAGGGAAACTGTATTTACTATCACTGTTGTGGTTGTCTCACCTAGCTACCTTAAGATGGATGCACTAACTGAGGGAAACTGTATTTACTATCACTGTTGTGGTTGTCTCACCAAGCTACCTTAAGATGGATGCACTAACTGAAGGCTCTGGACCTAGCTACCTTAAGATGGATGCCATACTATTCCACTTAAGAGGATGCCAATGACAGTGTAAAAAAGATGGACATACATGGGTCATGTGAACAATGGAGCACATGCATCACATGCTAAGAGACAATGGAGCACATGCATCACATGCTAAGAGACAATGGAGCACATGCATCACATGCTAAGAGACAATGGAGCACATGCATCACATGCTAAGAGCACTTGACTGTAAGTCTCTCTGGATAAGAGGGTCTGACTAAATGACTAAAATGTATGTGGAGATTTCATTCAGGTCTCCCTGTTTTAACCACTCTGTTTGTCTTTGGCAGAAGAGAGACCCGACTCAGAGGAACCAGAGACGTCTGAACCAGCGAGACGACACCACTGTTCCCAGTGTGGAAAGAGTTATACCCGTTTATGGAGCCTGAAAAACCACAAGAGAACACATGCAGAGAAGAAGTCTTACAACTGTTCCCAGTGTGGAAAGAGTTTTAACCATTTAGGGAATCTTAAAAACCACAAGAGAACACACGCAGAGAAGAAGTCTTACAACTGCTCTCAGTGTGCAAAGAGTTTTACTCATTTATGTAACCTAAAATCGCATGAGAGACGACACACAGGAGATAAGCCTTACCAATGCTCTCAGTGTGGTAAGAGATTTATTGAGTCAACAGAACTGAAAGTTCATAAGAGAATACACACAGGGGAAAAACCATTCCAATGCTCTCAGTGTGTAAAGACATTTTCCCGACCAGGGGACCTGAAATCACATGAGAGAATACACACAGGGGAAAAGCCGTACCACTGTTCCCATTGTGAAAAGAGTTTCGGCTGGTCAGGGACACTGAAAGAGCATGAGAGAATGCACACAGGAGAAAAGCCATTCCAATGCTCGCAGTGTGGAAAGGGTTTTGGCCAGTTACGGTACCTGAAAACGCACGAGATGATTCACACAGGAGAGAAGCCTTTCCAGTGCTCTCAGTGTGGAAAGAGTTTTATCCTGTTAGTAAACCTGAAATCACACGAGAGAATACACACAGGGGAAAAACCATACCATTGTTCCCATTGTGAAAAGAGTTTCAGCTGGTCAGGGACACTGAAAGAGCATGAGAGAATACACACAGGAGAAAAGCCATTCCAATGCTCTCAATGTGGAAAGGGTTTTACCCAGTCAGGGAGCCTAAAAATGCATGAGAGAATGCATACAGGAGAAAAGCCATTCCAATGCTCTCAATGTGGAAAGAGTTTTACCCAATTAAGGAGCCTGAAAAGTCATGTGGTGACACACAGAGGGTAGCCTCACCTCTGCTCCCAGTGTGGAAAGAGTTTTACCCAATTAAGGGTCCTGAAAGAGCATAAAATAATACATGTCACTAATAGGACCTGAAATCACATGAGAGAAAAGAGAGGCTGTGTTCTGACCTTTGTACTTTGACTGAGAATGTGTTGAAATCTAATGAAATCCATGAAATCTAATTTGTAAATATAAAATCACACTCACAAATAGGCCTACATTTATTTTTTATTTGTCATCTTGAGGCATGTTCAGATTTGATCAAATGCATTTTCTATTTTGTTTTGATTATAAGCTTTGATTGGATACAAACTATTAGCTCAAAAAATCTTATAATTTGGAAATTTCAAAATGTAACTTAACATATAGATGGATATAATTTGTTTTTTTCATTCTAACCTTGATTCTTTGAACTTTGAAACATCTTTCAATAGTTTTTTATTGAGTAAATGTGTAACTATTCATCAAGATAAAGGACTATGAAACTGATTACTTGTTCTGGTGAAATGTGTACATTTGAGTCATTCAGCAGACGCTCTTATCCAGGGCGATTTACAGGAGCAATTAGGGTTTAAGTTCCTTGCTCAAGGAGCACATCGACAGATTTACCAGCTAGTCGGCTGGGGGATTCAAACCATCTGGCCTACCACCCTAAAGTCAAACCATCGGCCTTTCAGTTACTGGCCCAACACTAGACTACCTACCACCCTAAAGTCAAACCATCGGCCTTTCAGTTACTGGCCCAACACTAGACTACCTACCACCCTAAAGTCAAACCATCGGCCTTTCAGTTACTGGCCCAACACTAGACTACCTACCACCCTAAAGTCAAACCATCGGCCTTTCAGTTACTGGCCCAACACTAGACTACCTACCACCCTAAAGTCAAACCATCGGCCTTTCAGTTACTGGCCCAACACTAGACTACCTACCACCCTAAAAAGTCAAACCATCGGCCTTTCAGTTACTGGCCCAACACTAGACTACCTACCACCCTAAAGTCAAACCATCGGCCTTTCAGTTACTGGCCCAACACTAGACTACCTACCACCCTAAAGTCAAACCATCGGCCTTTCAGTTACTGGCCCAACACTAGACTACCTACCACCCTAAAGTCAAACCATCGGCCTTTCAGTTACTGGCCCAACACTAGACTACCTACCACCCTAAAGTCAAACCATCGGCCTTTCAGTTACTGGCCCAACACTAGACTACCTACCACCCTAAAGTCAAACCATCGGCCTTTCAGTTACTGGCCCAACACTAGACTACCTACCACCCTAAAGTCAAACCATCGGCCTTTCAGTTACTGGCCCAACACTAGACTACCTACCACCCTAAAGTCAAACCATCGGCCTTTCAGTTACTGGCCCAACACTAGACTACCTACCACCCTAAAGTCAAACCATCGGCCTTTCAGTTACTGGCCCAACACTAGACTACCTACCACCCTAAAGTCAAACCATCGGCCTTTCAGTTACTGGCCCAACACTAGACTACCTACCACCCTAAAGTCAAACCATCGGCCTTTCAGTTACTGGCCCAACACTAGACTACCTACCACCCTAAAGTCAAACCATCGGCCTTTCAGTTACTGGCCCAACACTAGACTACCTACCACCCTAAAGTCAAACCATCGGCCTTTCAGTTACTGGCCCAACACTAGACTACCTACCACCCTAAAGTCAAACCATCGGCCTTTCAGTTACTGGCCCAACACTAGACTACCTACCACCCTAAAGTCAAACCATCGGCCTTTCAGTTACTGGCCCAACACTAGACTACCTACCACCCTAAAGTCAAACCATCGGCCTTTCAGTTACTGGCCCAACACTAGACTACCTACCACCCTAAAGTCAAACCATCGGCCTTTCAGTTACTGGCCCAACACTAGACTACCTACCACCCTAAAGTCAAACCATCGGCCTTTCAGTTACTGGCCCAACACTAGACTACCTACCACCCTAAAGTCAAACCATCGGCCTTTCAGTTACTGGCCCAACACTAGACTACCTACCACCCTAAAGTCAAACCATCGGCCTTTCAGTTACTGGCCCAACACTAGACTACCTACCACCCTAAAGTCAAACCATCGGCCTTTCAGTTACTGGCCCAACACTAGACTACCTACCACCCTAAACCTGTCAAACCATCGGCCTTTCAGTCAAACCATCGGCCTTTCAGTTACTGGCCCAACACTAGACTACCTACCACCCTAAAGTCAAACCATCGGCCTTTCAGTTACTGGCCCAACACTAGACTACCTACCATCCTCAAGTCAAACCATCGACCTTTCAGTTACTGGCCCAACACTAGACTACCTACCACCCTAAAGTCAAACCATCGGCCTTTCAGTTACTGGCCCAACACTAGACTACCTACCACCCTAAAGTCAAACCATCGGCCTTTCAGTTACTGGCCCAACACTAGACTACCTACCACCCTAAAGTCAAACCATCGGCCTTTCAGTTACTGGCCCAACACTAGACTACCTACCACCCTAAAGTCAAACCATCGACCTTTCAGTTACTGGCCCAACACTAGACTACCTACCACCCTAAAGTCAAACCATCGACCTTTCAGTTACTGGCCCAACACTAGACTACCTACCACCCTAAAGTCAAACCATCGGCCTTTCAGTTACTGGCCCAACACTAGACTACCTACCACCCTAAAGTCAAACCATCGGCCTTTCAGTTACTGGCCCAACACTAGACTACCTACCACCCTAAAGTCAAACCATCGGCCTTTCAGTTACTGGCCCAACACTAGACTACCTACCACCCTAAAGTCAAACCATCGGCCTTTCAGTTACTGGCCCAACACTAGACTACCTACCACCCTAAAGTCAAACCATCGGCCTTTCAGTTACTGGCCCAACACTAGACTACCTACCACCCTAAAGTCAAACCATCGGCCTTTCAGTTACTGGCCCAACACTAGACTACCTACCACCCTAAAGTCAAACCATCGGCCTTTCAGTTACTGGCCCAACACTAGACTACCTACCACCCTAAAGTCAAACCATCAACCTTTCAGTTACTGGCCCAACACTAGACTACCTACCACCCTAAAGTCAAACCATCAGCCTTTCAGTTACTGGCCCAACACTAGACTACCTACCACCCTAAAGTCAAACCATAGGCCTTTCAGTTACTGGCCCAACACTAGACTACCTACCACCCTAAAGTCAAACCATCGACCTTTCAGTTACTGGCCCAACACTACACTACCTACCACCCTAAAGTCAAACCATCGGCCTTTCAGTTACTGGCCCAACACTAGACTACCTACCACCCTAAAGTCAAACCATCGACCTTTCAGTTACTGGCCCAACACTAGACTACCTACCACCCTAAAGTCAAACCATCGGCCTTTCAGTTACTGGCCCAACACTAGACTACCTACCACCCTAAAGTCAAACCATCGGCCTTTCAGTTACTGGCCCAACACTAGACTACCTACCACCCTAAAGTCAAACCATCGACCTTTCAGTTACTGGCCCAACACTAGACTACCTACCACCCTAAAGTCAAACCATCGGCCTTTCAGTTACTGGCCCAACACTAGACTACCTACCACCCTAAAGTCAAACCATCGACCTTTCAGTTACTGGCCCAACACTAGACTACCTACCACCCTAAAGTCAAACCATCGGCCTTTCAGTTACTGGCCCAACACTAGACTACCTACCACCCTAAAGTCAAACCATCGGCCTTTCAGTTACTGGCCCAACACTAGACTACCTACCACCCTAAAGTCAAACCATCGGCCTTTCAGTTACTGGCCCAACACTAGACTACCTACCACCCTAAAGTCAAACCATCGGCCTTTCAGTTTCTGGCCCAACACTAGACTACCTACCACCCTAAAGTCAAACCATCGGCCTTTCAGTTACTGGCCCAACACTAGACTACCTACCACCACCCTAAAGTCAAACCATCGGCCTTTCAGTTACTGGCCCAACACTAGACTACCTACCACCCTAAAGTCAAACCATCGGCCTTTCAGTTACTGGCCCAACACTAGACTACCTACCACCCTAAAGTCAAACCATCGTCAAACCATCGGCCTTTCAGTTACTGGCCCAACACTAGACTACCTACCACCCTAAAGTCAAACCATCGGCCTTTCAGTTACTGGCCCAACACTAGACTACCTACCACCCTAAAGTCAAACCATCGGCCTTTCAGTTACTGGCCCAACACTAGACTACCTACCACCCTAAAGTCAAACCATCGGCCTTTCAGTTACTGGCCCAACACTAGACTACCTACCACCCTAAAGTCAAACCATCGGCCTTTCAGTTACTGGCCCAACACTAGACTACCTACCACCCTAAAGTCAAACCATCGGCCTTTCAGTTACTGGCCCAACACTAGATTACCTACCACCCTAAAGTCAAACCATAGGCCTTTCAGTTACTGGCCCAACACTAGACTACCTACCACCCTAAAGTCAAACCATCGACCTTTCAGTTACTGGCCCAACACTAGACAACCTACCACCCTAAAGACAAACCATCGGCCTTTCAGTTACTGGCCCAACACTAGACTACCTACCACCCTAAAGTACCTACCACCCCAAACCCTCCCCTAACCACGCTGGGCCAAACCCTCCGCTAACCACGCTGGGCCAAACCCTCCCCCTAACCACACTGGGCCAAACCCTCCCCTAACCACGCTGGGCCAAACCCTCCGCTAACCACGCTGGGCCAAACCCTCCCCTAACCACGCTGGGCCAAACCCTCCCCTAACCACGCTGGGCCAAACCCTCCCCTAACCACGTTGGGCCTAACCATGCTGGGCCAAACCCTCCCCCTAACCACACTGGGCCAAACCCTCCCCTAACCACACTGGGCCAAACCCTCCCCTAATCACGCTGGGCCAAACCCTCCGCTAACCACGCTGGGCCAAACCCTCCCCTAACCACGTTGGGCCAAACCCTCCGCTAACCACGCTGGGCCAAACCCTCCCCTAACCACGCTGGGCCAAACCCTCCCCTAACCACGCTGGGCCAAACCTTCCCCTAACCACGAACAACGCTGGGCCAATAGAGAGGTACTTTAGAGACAGGAAGGGTAAAGGGGCATGACACAGGTAGAGTCCTATCTGTCCATGTTGCCTTTTACAAAGTGGGCACCAACACTCACCTAAATATGCCACTGGGTGAGAGACGTTTTCATTGTTTTTGGGCAGAATTACTTTACCTTTAACTAGGCAAGTCAGTTAAGACTAAACTATTATTTTCATTGACAGCCTAGGAACAGTGGGTTAACTGCCTGTTCACGGGCAGAATGACACAGTTTTACCTTGTCAGCTCAGGGATTCGGTTACTAGGCCAATGCTCTAATCACGAGGCTACCAGCCACCCCAATTATGTGTTGTTAGCCATGTGTCTTGGCCCATTTTTTAAATTTTTTTATGTGGCCATCAACAATTTGTTGCCTAATGGGAAGATCAGCCCTGGAGGAAAGTATTAGCTGTATGAAGTAAAAGAGAACACAACATCTGGTTGTTTTTAAATTACTTCTTATGACATTGTTCGCCAGAATAAATTATGGAATGGAGATTTTACCAATCTGCGTTACCCACTCCAGTCAGCAGATGGCGATGGAAGGCTTTCAGGTGATGCTTCTTGCGTGACGTATAATCTAGTGGACGGAAAGCTTCAACGGCAGTAAAAGACTACTGATTCAACCACTTCGGTAGCGCACATTAAACCAGTCTTGTTTATATTAATGTCGGTGTTTTTAAACATCATTCTGTTTTACGTATTGACTAGTTGAAAAAAGAAGTTATTTGCTTGTTAAATTAAATTGGCTAATTTGTTCAATTGTTAACGTTACTGCACTAGGCTAAACGCTAATGCTAACTATCTAGCTAGCTAACATCACGACCATGTGCTCACTAAGCTATTCGGAGAAAGAAGCTCTAGGGCTGAACATCATCGCAAAAGAAGAAGAGGAAGAAGCTTTAAGAATAAAAAAGGAAGAAGAGGAGACTGTCACATTAGAAGAAGAAGAGGTGGATATTACAGTGAAAGAAGAGAAAGAACCTTTTGGAGTAAAAGAGGAGGATGAGGAGGAGACTGAAGATCCTGTTAACACCAGTGAGTATTGTCTTAAAAATAGGGACACAAACTGCAGTTGTTGAACTAATGTGTGGTTTTAAAGGGTATTATACTGAAGTTCTACACTTGAATATGTTGTTCAGTACTGTATAAATTGTTGAAGGGGCAATCTGGCAGTGGCACATATATCGGGGTGGCAGGTAGCCTAGTGGTTAGAGCGTTGCAACTCAAATCCCTGCAGCGGACAAGGTGAAACTCGGTCGTTCTGCCCCTGCTAATGGGACTTTTAAATTAGATGTATTGAATTCTCCATGTGGTCGACATTAAAGTGCACCTCATATTATATAACAGGCTTTTAAAATTCAATATTGGTGCTTAATTCATACTTAAAATATCGAAGTGGACGAAAAATGCACCCATTTAGTGGAACGACCCTTTTACATTTGCATCGTAAATTAAAGTGCATCATGATGAAAGTGGACATTTGGGCCCTGTTTAGATATATTCATGCCTCTTGTAAGACTGTGATTGCAATAGTAGATCATATGTTTACCATCTGTTTGATGTTCTCATTCACACAGGAGAGAGACATGACTATGGTGGATCCTCTGCGGAGCCTCAACAACATCCTGATGCTGACGAGGCAGAGAAGAGTCTCTCCAGATCAGAACACCAGATGGTACAGCTTGGGCTGGTCTAGCATACAGCTTGCTCTATCGGGGTCTAGGCTGGATTTCTGTAAAGCACTTCATGACAACAGTGGCATCAGCATCGATAATGATATGTGTCTGTGTCCCCTCTTTATGGTTACCAGGACAACGCTAGCCCTTCCTCCCTCCCGGAGTCCCCGTGTCGTACCTCTCCCGGTAGCACCTTACTGCGAGAGGAGAAGAAGAAGAAAGGATCAGTTTTGTCTCATCAAAGTAAGTGCTGTAGTTTAGTTTGAACAAATAAATAGATCTGCCCACTGGTATCTGTTACCAGGACAACCAGCAGAGTACTGTTAGTTGACAGGAAGATAGACTGGTGTATATGGATGTTATGAATATCATAACACTGAAAAAGGATTCTGCCAATGAAAAGAGAGGAACCAATAGACCATATAAAACCTTGATGAAAGTTAGCTTTAGAGGGAAAGTTTCAAGATGATCCAATGTAAGGTGCTTGTTTTACAGAAACATTTTCTTGAAACATTATGGATATTACATTGCCTGTCCCAGTCAACCCCCCCTGTCTTTACAAGACTGTAGAACAGGCAAACTAAACTCAAGACCCTTCAAGTTGGTCTGTATTGCTTCATTAACAGCTGATCTACAGATATATTACTCTCAAGTTGGTCTGTATTGCTTCATTAACAGCTGATCTACAGATATATTACTCTCAAGTTGGTCTGTATTGCTTCATTAACAGCTGATCTACAGATATATTACTCTCAAGTTGGTCTGTATTGCTTCATTAACAGCTGATCTACAGATATATTACTCTCAAGTTGGTCTGTATTGCTTCATTAACAGCTGATCTACAGATATATTACTCTCAAGTTGGTCTGTTGGTCTGTATTGCTTCATTAACTGATCTACAGATATATTACTGTATTGCTTCATTAACAGATATATGTACTCTCATTAACAGCTGATCTACAGAACTTGGTCTGTATTGCTTCATTAACAGCTGATCTACAGAATATTACTCTCAGCCAGACTTGGCCTCCTCCGTAATGGAAGCTTCATTAACAGCTGATCTCCGTTAGGAAGCTCTAAGCCGTTTCTATCAGCCAGACTTGGCCTCCTCTGGAATGGAAGCTCTCTAAGCCGTTTCTATCAGCCAGACTTGGCCTCCTCTGGAATGGAAGCTCTAAGCCGTTTCTATCAGCCAGACTTGGCCTCCTCTGGAATGGAAGCTCTAAGCCGTTTCTATCAGCCAGACTTGGCCTCCTCTGGAATGGAAGCTCTCTAAGCCGTTTCTATCAGCCAGACTTGGCCTCCTCTGGAATGGAAGCTCTCTAAGCCGTTTCTATCAGCCAGACTTGGCCTCCTCTGGAATGGAAGCTCTCTAAGCCGTTTCTATCAGCCAGACTTGGCCTCCTCCGGAATGGAAGCTCTCTAAGCCGTTTCTATCAGCCAGACTTGGCCTCCTCCGTAATGGAAGCTCCTCTGGAATGGAAGCTCTCTAAGCCGTTTCTATCAGCCAGACTTGGCCTCCTCTGGAATGGAAGCTCTCTAAGCCGTTTCTATCAGCCAGACTTGGCCTCCTCCGGAATGGAAGCTCTCTAAGCCGTTTCTATCAGCCAGACTTGGCCTCCTCCGGAATGGAAGCTCTCTAAGCCGTTTCTATCAGCCAGACTTGGCCTCCTCCGGAATGGAAGCTCTCTAAGCCGTTTCTATCAGCCAGACTTGGCCTCCTCTGTAATGGTCAATGGAAGGGTCTCTAAGCCGTTTCTATCAGCCAGACTTGGTTCGCCTCCTCAAATGAATGTCATGGAGCCTCACTACAGACCCTGGTTCGATTCCAGGCTGTATCCCAGCAGTTAAGGCACTGCATCTCCGTGCTAGAGGCGTCACTACAGACCCTGGTTCGATTCCAGGCTGTATCACAACCGGCTGTAATTGGGAGTCCCATAGGGCGGCCCACAATTGGACCAGCTTGGCCGGGGTAGGTCAGTCATTGTAAATAAGAATTTGTTCTTAGCTGACTTGCTTAGTTACATAAAGGTAAAATAAAATCTTCCAAAACATTTCATAATAAAAGAGAATTTTGGTGTCCACATATGTCTTCGGTTTACAGTTGAAAAAAACAATCTGAATAATTTACTAAATGTTATTTATTCCACAAAGAAATTCCAATGTTATTGGCACTCTTCTAGAAGCAGTTAGAAATTATGAGATTTCAAGCAGCTGATTCTCCTTTACTTTGGAATTGAACTCACCTCTGGTGACCCTAACTGCTGGACTAACTGGTGGTGTTAAATAGCTGTATGTAATGTACCCTTACTGCTGGACTAACTGGTGGTGTTAAATAGCTGTATGTAATGTAATGTACCCTTACTGCAGGACTAACTGGTGGTGTTAAATAGCTGTATGTAATGTACCCTTACTGCTAGGACTAACTGGTGGTGTTAAATAGCTGTATGTAATGTAATGTACCCTTACTGCTGGACTAACTGGTGGTGTTAAATTGCTGTATGTAATGTACCCTTACTGCTGGACTAACTGGTAGTTTTAAATAGCTGTATGTAATGTACCCTTACTGCTAGGACTAACTGGTGGTGTTAAATAGCTGTATGTAATGTAATGTACCCTTACTGCAGGACTAACTGGTGGTGTTAAATAGCTGTATGTATGTAGGACTAACTGGTGGTGTTAAATAATGTACCCTTACTGCAGGACTAACTGGTGGTGTTAAATAGCTGTATGTAATGTAATGTACCCTTACTGCAGGACTAACTGGTGGTGTTAAATAGCTGTTAAATAAATAGCTGTAACTGGTGGTGTTAAATAGCTGTGTAATGTACCCTTACTGCAGGACTAACTGGTGGTGTTAAATAGCTGTATGTAATGTAATGTACCCTTACTGCAGGACTAACTGGTGGTGTTAAATAGCTGTATGTAAATAGTGTATGTAATGTAATGTACCCTTACTGCAGGACTAACTGGTGGTGTTAAATAGCTGTATGTAATGTACCCTTACTGCTGGACTAACTGGTGGTGTTAAATAGCTGTATGTAATGTAATGTACCCTTACTGCTGGACTAACTGGTGGTGTTAAATAGCTGTATGTAATGTACCCTTACTGCTAGGACTAACTGGTGGTGTTAAATAGCTGTATGTAATGTAATGTACCGTTACTGCAGGACTAAATGGTGGTGTTAAATAGCTGTATGTAATGTAATGTACCCTTACTGCTAGGACTAACTGGTGGTGTTAAATAGCTGTATGTAATGTAATGTACCCTTACTGCTAGGACTAACTGGTGGTGTTAAATAGCTGTATGTAATGTACCCTTACTGCTGGGACTAACTGGTGGTGTTAAATAGCTGTATGTAATGTAATGTACCCTTACTGCTAGGACTAACTGGTGGTGTTAAATAGCTGTATGTAATGTAATGTACCCTTACTGCTAGGACTAACTGGTGGTGTTAAATAGCTGTATGTAATGTACCCCTTACTGCTAGGACTAACTGGTGGTGTTAAATAGCTGTATGTAATGTAATGCTACCTGGTGGTGTTAAATAGCTGTACTGCAGGACTAACTGGTGGTGTTAAATAGCTGTATGTAATGTACCCTTACTGCAGGACTAACTGGTGGTGTTAAATAGCTGTAACTGGTGGTGTTAAATGTAATGTACCCTTACTGCTGGACTAACTGGTGGTGTTAAATAGCTGTATGTAATGTAATGTACCCTTACTGCTAGGACTAACTGGTGGTGTTAAATAGCTGTATGTAATGTAATGTACCCTTACTGCTGGACTAACTGGTGGTGTTAAATAGCTGTATGTAATGTAATGTACCCTTACTGCAGGACTAACTGGTGGTGTTAAATAGCTGTATGTAATGTACCCTTACTGCTAGGACTAACTGGTGGTGTTAAATAGCTGTATGTAATGTAACTGCAGGACTAACTGGTGGTGTTAAATGCTGTATGTAATGTACCCTAACTGGTGGTGTTAAATAGCTGTATGTAATGTAATGTACCCTTACTGCTGGACTAAAATAGCTGTATGTAATGTACTGGACTAACTGGTGTTTAAATAGCTGTATGTAATGTAATGTACCCTTACTGCAGGACTAACTGGTGGTGTTAAATAGCTGTATGTAATGTACCCTTACTGCAGGACTAACTGGTGGTGTTAAATAGCTGTATAATGTAATGTACCCTTACTGCTGGACTAACTGGTGGTGTTAAATAGCTGTATGTAATGTACCCTTACTGCTAGGACTAACTGGTGGTGTTAAATAGCTGTATGTAATGTAATGTACCCTTACTGCTGGTGGTGTTAAATAGCAGGACTAACTGGTGGTGTTAAATAGCTGTATGTAATGTAATGTACCCTTACTGCAGGACTAACTGGTGGTGTTAAATAGCTGTATGTAATGTACCCTTACTGCTGGACTAACTGGTGGTGTTAAATAGCTGTATGTAATGTACCCTTACTGCTAGGACTAACTGGTGGTGTTAAATAGCTGTATGTAATGTAATGTACCCTTACTGCTGGGACTAACTGGTGGTGTTAAATAGCTGTATGTAATGTAATGTACCCTTACTGCTGGACTAACTGGTGGTGTTAAATAGCTGTATGTAATGTAATGTACCCTTACTGCTGGACTAACTGCAGGACTAACTGGTGGTGTTAAATAGCTGTATGTAATGTACCCTTACTGCAGGACTAACTGGTGGTGTTAAATAGCTGTAATGTAATGTACCCTTACTGCAGGACTAACTGGTGGTGTTAAATAGCTGTATGTAATGTACCCTTACTGCAGGACTAACTGGTGGTGTTAAATAGCTGTATGTAATGTAATGTACCCTTACTGCAGGACTAACTGGTGGTGTTAAATAGCTGTATGTAATGTACCCTTACTGCAGGACTAACTGGTGGTGTTAAATAGCTGTATGTAATGTACCCTTACTGCAGGACTAACTGGTGGTGTTAAATAGCTGTATGTAATGTACCCTTACTGCTAGGACTAACTGGTGGTGTTAAATAGCTGTATGTAATGTACCCTTACTGCAGGACTAACTGGTGGTGTTAAATAGCTGTATGTAATGTAATGTACCCTTACTGCTGGACTAACTGGTGGTGTTAAATAGCTGTATGTAATGTACTAACTGGTGGTGTTAAATAGCTGTATGTAATGTAATGTACCCTTACTGCTAGGACTAACTGGTGGTGTTAAATAGCTGTATGTAATGTACCCTTACTGCTACTAACTGGTGGTGTTAAATAGCTGTATGTAATGTACCCTTACTGCTAGGACTAACTGGTGGTGTTAAATAGCTGTATGTAATGTAATGTAAATAGCTGTATGTAATGTACCCTTACTGCTAGGACTAACTGGTGGTGTTAAATAGCTGTATGTAATGTACCCTTACTGCAGGACTAACTGGTGGTGTTAAATAGCTGTATGTAATGTAATGTACCCTTACTGCTGGACTAACTGGTGGTGTTAAATAGCTGTATGTAATGTACCCTTACTGCTAGGACTAACTGGTGGTGTTAAATAGCTGGACTAACTGGTGGTGTTAAATAGCTGTATGTAATGTAATGTACCCTTACTGCTGGACTAACTGGTGGTGTTAAATAGCTGTATGTAATGTAATGTACCCTTACTGCCCTTAGGACTAACTGGTGGTGTTAAATAGCTGTAATGTAATGTTAACTGGTGGTGTTAAATAGCTGTATGTAATGTAATGTACCCTTACTGCTAGGACTAACTGGTGGTGTTAAATAGCTGTATGTAATGTAATGTACCCTTACTGCTAGGACTAACTGGTGGTGTTAAATAGCTGTATGTAATGTACCCTTACTGCTGGACTAACTGGTGGTGTTAAATAGCTGTATGTAATGTACCGTTACTGCTAGGACTAACTGGTGGTGTTAAATAGCTGTATGTAATGTACCCTTACTGCAGGACGAACTGGTGGTGTTAAATAGCTGTATGTAATGTACCCTTACTGTTAGGACTAACTGGTGGTGTTAAATAGCTGAATGTAATGTACCCTTACTGCTGGACTAACTGGTGGTGTTAAATAGCTGTATGTAATGTAATGTACCCTTACTGCTAGGACTAACTGGTGGTGTTAAATTGCTGTATGTAATGTACCCTTACTGCTGGACTAACTGGTAGTTTTAAATAGCTGTATGTAATGTACCCTTACTGCTAGGACTAACTGGTAGTTTTAAATAGCTGTATGTAATGTAATGTACCCTTACTGCCAGAACTAACTGGTGGTGTTAAATAGCTGTATGTAATGTAATGTACCCTTACTGCTAGGACTAACTGGTGGTGTTAAATAGCTGTATGTAATGTACCCTTACTGCAGGACTAACTGGTGGTGTTAAATAGCTGTATGTAATGTAATGTACCCTTACTGCTGGACTAACTGGTGGTGTTAAATAGCTGTATGTAATGTACCCTTACTGCTAGGACTAACTGGTGGTGTTAAATAGCTGTATGTAATGTAATGTACCCTTACTGCAGGACTAACTGGTGGGGTTAAATAGCTGTATGTAATGTAATGTACCCTTACTGCAGGACTAACTGGTGGTGTTAAATAGCTGTATGTAATGTACCCTTACTGCAGGACTAACTGGTGGTGTTAAATAGCTGTATGTAATGTACCCTTACTGCTAGGACTAACTGGTGGTGTTAAATAGCTGTATGTAATGTAATGTAATGTACCCTTACTGCTAGGACTAACTGGTGGTGTTAAATAGCTGTATGTAATGTACCCTTACTGCTAGGACTAACTGGTGGTGTTAAATAGCTGTATGTAATGTAATGTACCCTTACTGCTAGGACTAACTGGTGGTGTTAAATAGCTGTATGTAATGTAATGTACCCTTACTGCTAGGACTAACTGGTGGTGTTAAATAGCTGTATGTAATGTACCCTTACTGCTGGACTAACTGGTGGTGTTAAATAGCTGTATGTAATGTAATGTACCCTTACTGCTAACTGGTGGTGTTAAATAGTAAATGTACCCTTACTGCTAGGACTAACTGGTGGTGTTAAATAGCTGTATGTAATGTAATGTACCCTTACTGCTAGGACTAACTGGTGGTGTTAAATAGCTGTATGTAATGTAATGTACCCTTACTGCAGGACTAACTGGTGGTGTTAAATAGCTGTATGTAATGTACCCTTACTGCAGGACTAACTGGTGGTGTTAAATAGCTGTATGTAATGTACCCTTACTGCTGGACTAACTGGTGGTGTTAAATAGCTGTATGTAATGTACCCCTTACTGCAGGACTAACTGGTGGTGTTAAATAGCTGTATGTAATGTAATGTACCCTTACTGCAGGACTAACTGGTGGTGTTAAATAGCTGTATGTAATGTACCCTTACTGCAGGACTAACTGGTAGTTTTAAATAGCTGTATGTAATGTACCCTTACTGCTGGACTAACTGGTGGTGTTAAATAGCTGTATGTAATGTACCCTTACTGCTAGGACTAACTGGTGGTGTTAAATAGCTGTATGTAATGTAATGTACCCTTACTGCTGGACTAACTGGTGGTGTTAAATAGCTGTATGTAATGTACCCTTACTGCCAGAACTAACTGGTGGTGTTAAATAGCTGTATGTAATGTACCCTTACTGCCAGGACTAACTGGTGGTGTTAAATAGCTGTATGTAATGTACCCTTACTGCTAACTAACTGGTGGTGTTAAATAGCTGTATGTAATGTAATGTACCCTTACTGCTGGACTAACTGGTAGTTTTAAATAGCTGTATGTAATGTAATGTACCCTTACTGCTGGATTAACTGGTGGTGTTAAATAGCTGTATGTAATGTAATGTACCCTTACTGCAGGACTAACTGGTGGTGTTAAATAGCTGTTTGTAATGTACCCTTACTGCAGGACTAACTGGTGGTGTTAAATAGCTGTTGTAATGTACCCTTACTGCAGGACTAACTGGTGGTGTTAAATAGCTGTATGTAATGTACCCTTACTGCAGGACTAACTGGTGGTGTTAAATAGCTGTATGTAATGTAATGTACCCTTACTGCAGGACTAACTGGTGGTGTTAAATAGCTGTTTGTAATGTAATGTACCCTTACTGCAGGACTAACTGGTGGTGTTAAATAGCTGTATGTAATGTACCCTTACTGCTAGGACTAACTGGTGGTGTTAAATAGCTGTATGTAATGTACCCTTACTGCTAGGACTAACTGGTGGTGTTAAATAGCTGTATGTAATGTACCCTTACTGCAGGACTAACTGGTGGTGTTAAATAGCTGTATGTTATGTAATGTACCCTTACTGCTGGACTAACTGGTGGTGTTAAATAGCTGTATGTAATGTACCCTTACTGCTAGGACCAACTGGTGGTGTTAAATAGCTGTATGTAATGTAATGTACCCTTACTGCAGGACTAACTGGTGGTGTTAAATAGCTGTACTGCTACTGCTTACTCACATGACACGTAGTGAGGAATCCCCCTGTATGGACATTCTACTGTAGAAGGATGACACGTAGTGAGGAATCCCCCTGTATGGACATTCTACTGTAGAAGGATGACACGTAGTGAGGAAGAGCACTTGCCTGTAAGTCTCTCTGGATAAGAGGGTCTGATAAATGACTAAAATGTATGTGGAGATTTCATGCAGGTCTCCCTGTTTTAACCACTCTGTTTATCTTTGGCAGAAGAGAGACCCGACTCAGAGGAACCAGAGACGTCTGAACCAGTGAGACGACACCACTGTTCCCAGTGCGGAAAGAGTTTTACTCATTTATGTAACCTAAAATCGCATGAGAGACGACACACAGGAGATAAGCCTCACCAATGCTCTCAGTGTGGTAAGAGATTTATTGAGTCAACAGAACTGAAAGTTCATAAGAGAATACACACAGGGGAAAAACCATTCCAATGCTCTCAGTGTGGAAAGACATTTTCCCAGCCAGGGGACCTGAAATGACACGAGAGAATACACACAGGGGAAAAGCCGTACCGCTGTTCCCAGTGTGGAAAGAGTTTTTCAAGGTTAAACGTCTTGAGAATGCATGAGAGAATACACACAGGGGAAAAACCATTCCAATGCTCTCAGTGTGGTAAGAGATTTATTGAGTCAACAGAACTGAAAGTTCATAAGAGAATACACACAGGGGAAAAACCATTCCAATGCTCTCAGTGTGTAAAGACATTTTCCCGACCAGGGGACCTGAAATTACACGAGAGAATACACACAGGGGAAAAGCCGTACCACTGTTCCCAGTGTGGAAAGAGTTTTACAAGGTTAAATGTCTTGAAAATGCATGAGAGAATACACACAGGGGAAAAACCATTCCAATGCTCTCAGTGTGAAAAGACATTTCCTCGATCAGGGGACCTGAAATCACACGAGAGAATACACACAGGGGAAAAGCCGTACCACTGTTCCCATTGTGAAAAGAGTTTTACTCAGTTTGGGAGTCTGAAAATGCATAAGCGAATACACTCTGGAGAGAAGCCTTACCACTGCTCCAAATGTGGAATTGCTTTTTCACGGTTAAACGTCTTGAAAATGCATGAGAGAATACACACAGGTGAGAAGCCGTACCACTGTTCCCAGTGTGGAAAGAGTTTTAGGCAGTTAACGGGCCTCAAACGTCATATGCAAATGCACTCTGGAGAGAAGTCTAACACATGTTCTCATTGTGGAAAGAGTTTTCTGAGGTTAAGCACTCTGAAATCGCATGAGCATATACACACATACAAGGAAAAGCTCTACCAATGTTCCTCGTGTGGAAAGCGGTTTACCCAGTTAGAAGCCCTGATTATGCATGACAGGACACACACAGGCGGGGATAAGACCTACCACTGCTCCCAGTGTGGAAAGAGATTTAACTGGTTAAGGCATCTGAATAAGCACGAAAGAATAC
This sequence comes from Oncorhynchus tshawytscha, assembly GCF_018296145.1. Lineage (NCBI taxonomy): Eukaryota > Metazoa > Chordata > Actinopteri > Salmoniformes > Salmonidae > Oncorhynchus > Oncorhynchus tshawytscha. The sequence goes on along the minus strand of NW_024609632.1, from coordinate 82,961 downwards.
ACACACAGGAGGAGAAGACATACCACTGCTCTCAGTGTGGAAAGACATTTTCCCAGTCAGAGGACCTGAAATCACATGAGAAAATAGAGAGGCTGTGTTCTGACTTGAGTTTCTGACTGATCATTTGTGTTTTTGTTTCATGCCACGTGAAATCAAATTGTATGAAACCAGAAAAAAGGTTCACTTTTGTTTTTTCGTTTTGAGACATGATCATGTCTAATTTCAGATTAAATATTTAAAATGGTCTATTTGGTTTTGATGAGCTTTGATTGATTTGAAGTATAAACCCTCTGTTGTTCATCATATGATTTTCTATTTGTTAAGGGATTTTTTTTTAATCAATAATGACTAATTATGTATACATTTCAATCAGGACTGACTAATCAGAATACTATTATGTTACTGTATATGTACTAATCAGAATACTATTATGTTACTGTATATGTACTAATCAGAATACTATTATGTTACTGTATATGTATGAATTTTCTTTTAATCCTAGTACTGAATATAATGTGTGTAAATATAATCAAGAATTAGAACAATGACTGGTAGAAATGAATGAACTTGTCGTCAGACTGGCTAGAATGCTTATCTACACAGGCAGAACTTGGCTCGGTCATAAATGATCTAAATTGGTGGGAGACGGTGTGGGAAGGCTTGAGAACTATACAGCCATTGTACCGGTGTGGAGAAGAGGTGGTAGGAAGACTAATGACGTCATTTTCAGTTTATAACCCTTTGTAAAATGTTTCATGTTCAGTACTCTCGAGAATAAACGCTGCTGATTGATTTCCAGACTGGTCTCTGTCCATTTTATACAAAAAAAAAAGAGTCTTACAAATTCTTAGGAGAGGACCGTGTTTAATTTAATTGGGTAATAAAACATGTCGGACTTTAATTCCAGTAACACTATTGCAAAGTGTCAACGATTATATAAGTAAGTAAGTGGCACAAGTCTTTGTGTTTGTATTTATGATGGATTCCTCCCTAAACTAAGGCATATCTACAACACATTAAGTGTGTTCCCTCAGGCCCCTACTCTTCCTGGGGTCCAGCTAAACTAAGGCATATCTACAACACATTAAGTGTGTTCCCTCAGGCCCCTACTCTTCCTGGGGTCCAGCTAAACTAAGGCATATCTACAACACATTAAGTGTGTTCCCTCAGGCCCCTACTCTTCCTGGGGTCCAGCTAAACTAAGGCATATCTACAACACATTAAGTGTGTTCCCTCAGGCCCCTACTCTTCCTGGGGTCCAGCTAAACTAAGGCATATCTACAGCACACAGTGTGTGTCCTCAGGCCCCTACTCTTCCTGGGGTCCAGCTAAACTAAGGCATATCTACAACACATTAAGTGTGTGTCCTCAGGCCCCTACTCTTCCTGGGGTCCAGCTAAACTAAGGCATATCTATAACACATTAAGTGTGTGTCCTCAGGCCCCTACTCTTCCTGGGGTCCAGCTAAACTAAGGCATATCTACAACATATTAAGTGTGTCCTCAGGCCCCTACTCTTCCTGGGGTCCAGCTAAACTAAGGCATATCTACAACACATTGTGTTCCCTCAGGCCCCTACTCTTCCTGGGGTCCAGCTAAACTAAGACATATCTACAACACATTGTGTTCCCTCAGGCCCCTACTCTTCCTGGGGTCCAGCTAAACTGTGTGTCCCTCAGACCACTACTCTACTACCACATATCTACAACATATTAAGTGTGTTCCCTCAGACCACTACTACTACTACTACCACATATCTACAACATATTAAGTGTGTTCCTCAGGCCTCTACAACACTAAATCCATGTGTACGTGTGTGTATAGACCCCGACTTTCCAACCTGAAGATCACTGACATCGTGATTTGAGCTTGTTTTTTTTTTTCCCAGAGTTCCCAGTTGTCTTGAGAGTTCCGTTATTCCACCATGTCAGAGAAAACACTGTTGATGATTTCAAAAGGATTTGATGAATGCAACATATTTTTCTGGATTCAAATAATATTTTGTGTTAGCTACTCGTGGATGTTCATTATATACATCTACATGATGTATTGTTACACCATGTAGGAGCAGTATAGACCTAGTCTGTTCATTATATACATCTACATGATGTATTGTTACACCATGTAGGAGCAGTATAGACCTAGTCTGTGCATTATATACATCTACATGATGTATTGTTACACTATGTAGGAGCAGTATAGACCTAGTCTGTTCATTTTAATATCTGTTCGTCTACTTGAATTAATATGAAATTGCCTTACGCACTGTTCAGATCTAGCCAATCACTGTTCAGATCTATCAGATCTAGCCAATCACTGTTCAGATGCCGACTTTAAGGAGAGTTGAATTGAATAGAAAAAAGGCAACAGTAAACATGTTGACCCCCACGAATGATGCAGCGCCCCCTTTGGGCCAATCAGTGTAATTTAGCAAATGCCGGATCTATGGCAAAAACACATCATTCACCCAAGTTTCGTCAAAATTAGCCCAGTGGTGTCTTGAGATATAATTTGAGTTAGCTAGACTCATATCCCTGAGCATGTGTGCCAAATTTCACCACTCAAACAGATCACCACCGTGTGGTAGATACTCTGAGTCAAACAGATCACCACTGTGTGGTAGATACTTTGAGTCAAACAGATCACCACTGTGTGGTAGATACTCTGGGTCAAACAGATCACCACCATGTGGTAGATACTCTGAGTCAAACAGATCACCACTGTGTGGTAGATACTCTGGGTCAAACAGATCACCACCATGTGGTAGATACTCTGAGTCAAACAGATCACCACTGTGTGGTAGATACTCTGAGTCAAACAGATCACCACCGTGTGGTAGATACTCTGAGTCAAACAGATCACCACGGTGTGGTAGATATGAATGTTCTTGCATATATTGAGTCTTGACCGTGTTTGCAACATGTGTACCAAATGTTGTTACAATACGAATATCCTTGACTGATTTATGTGCCAGACCACGCCCACCTGCAGGGTTATTGGTCAAATAGCAGCCATTTTATTTTAGGTACAAGTCTGGAAAATATTTTGTTTTGAGACTTTTGGCCATAGATGCCACATCATTCGGTGCCAGAAGAGTAGCATTTTCGGTGTTTTCCACAAAATTCCAAAGTTTACCACAGTCACAAAGTCAGAAGGTCCGCCTACTTGACCAATCAGATGAGGGAGTGTATTCCGATTTGCATGAAACACATTTTTTAAAATTACATTTGGAAAGCATTCAGACACCTTGCCTTTTCCACATTTTGTGACGTTACAGCCTTATTCTAAAATGGATTAGAAATATATAAAAATGCTCATCAATCAACACACAATACCCCATAATGACATCACAATACCCCATAATGACAAAGCGAAAAACAGGTTTTTAGAAATGTTTGCAAATGTATTAAAAATGAGAAGAAAAGAAATGAAATACCTTGTTTAAGTATTCAGACCCTTTGCTATGAGTCTCGAAAATGACCTTCGGTGCATCCTGTTTCCGTTGATCATCCTTGAGATGTTTCTCCAACTTCATTGGGAGTCCACCTGTGGTAAATTCAATTGATTGGACTGGATTTTATAGATAAGATCCAACAGTTGACAATGCATGTCAGAGCAAAAACCAAGCCATGGGGTTAAACATAGAGCTCCGAGACAGGATTGTGTCGAGGCACAGATCTGGGGAAGGAAGACAAAACATGTCTGCAGCATTGACGGTCCCCAAGAACACAGTGGCCTCTATCATTCTTAAATGGAAGGAGTTTGGAACCACCGAGACTCTTCCTAGAGTTGGCCGCCCAGACAAACTGACCAATCAGGGGAGAAGGGCCTTGGTCAAGGAGATGATCGATGGAAAGATGAACGGAGAAACGTACAGAGAGATTCTTGATGAAAATCTGCTCCAGAGCGCTCAGGACCTCAGACTGGAGCGAATGTTCACCTTCCAACAGAACAACGACCCTAAGCACACAGCCAAGACAACGCAGGAGTGGCTTCAGGACAAGTCTCTGAATGTCACTGAGTGGCCAAGACAGAGCCCAGACTTGAACTCGATTGAACATCTCTGGAGAGACCTGAAAATAGCTGTGCAGCAACGCTCCCCATCCAACCTGACAGATCTTGAGAGGATCTGCAGAGAAGAATTGGAGAAACTCCCCAAATACTAAAAAGTGAAGCAGTCTGAATAATTAAGGAATGCTCTGCATCTCGAGTTCAAGTTTGAGAACCAAATATCTAAATACATTCGGGAACAAGAATTGGCAACGTCACTCAAATTCACAACATTGAGAAAGGACCAATGTCCCTAACATTCATAACATTGAGGAAGGACCAATGCCCCTAACATTCATAACATTGAGAAAGGACCAATGTCCCCTAACATTCATAACATTGAGGAAGGACCAATGTCCCTAACATTCATAACATTGAGGAAGCCCCAATGTCCCTAACATTCATAACATTGAGGAAGGACCAATGTCCCTAACATTCATAACATTGAGGAAGGACCAATGTCCCCTAACATTCATAACATTGAGGAAGGACCAATGTCCCTAACATTCATAACATTGAGGAAGGACCAATGTCCCTAACATTCATAACATTGAGGAAGGACCAATGTCCCCTAACATTCATAACATTGAGGAAGGACCAATGTCCCTAACATTCATAACATTGAGGAAGCCCCAATGTCCCTAACATTCATAACATTGAGGAAGGACCAATGTCCCTAACATTCATAACATTGAGGAAGCCCCAATGTCCCTAACATTCATAACATTGAGGAAGGACCAATGTCCCTAACATTCATAACATTGAGGAAGGACCAATGTCCCTAACATTCATAACATTGAGGAAGGACCAATGTCCCTAACATTCATAACATTGAGAAAGGACCAATGTCCCTAACATTCATAACATTGAGGAAGGACCAATGTCCCTAACATTCATAACATTGAGGAAGGACCAATGTCCCTAACATTCATAACATTGAGGAAGGACCAATGTCCCTAACATTCATAACATTGAGGAAGGACCAATGTCCCTAACATTCACAACATTGAGAAAGAACCAATGTCCCTAACATTCACAACATTGAGAAAGGACCAATGTCCCTAACATTCATAACATTGCAAAAGGACAATAATGTTGGTCAAAAGGGTAAGTAGTATGCTCTTATTGTAGATGCCTAGTAGCTGACTGTTAATACCCTCATCTAAAATGAGCTCGCTGGCATAAGAAATTCCATTCAAAGCACAGAGGAGTTATTCTATTGGACAGAGGAGTTATTCTATTGGACAGAGGAGTTATTCTATTGGACAGAGGAGTTAATCTATTGGACAGAGAAACGATGTTGGTTTCCATACAAGCCTTTCATTCTAATAGTAATATATCATGTTGTTGACCTTCACCAGATGCCCAGCCTTTCATTCTAATAGTAATATATCATGTTGTTGACCTTCACCAGATGCTCAGCCTTTAACAGGAAAACAACAGTTGGGAGAGGAAAAGGCTTCTATTTAAATGGAGTTCCATTTCAAGTTGTTGGCACAAAGAGGTATGAATGCCACCAAGAGGAAAGACAGACAAACAAAAGCCAAAGAGAAATATGAAGCTGAAATTAACAAGAAGACTGTAATTGCAAAGACAGATCCCTGTAATTTATACCATACATATTTACAACACTAATTTCACTTGAATTATGTTGAATTACTAACTAACAATGGAATGTTCCTCAACAAAATGGAAGAAGATGGGACTTTAAACTGGTGTCTCAACTCTGTGGTCACTAAAGATCCCATGGCACTTATGAATCCGGTCAGCGTACACACTCCCCCGTCTGATTGGTCGAGGAGGCGGGTCTTCTGACTTTGTGGCTGTGGTTACTGGTGGAGGAGAGGGATTTTTGTACCGAATTTCCTGACTGAGTAAAACGGGGTGAAGGGAGCATGACCTTTCAAAGTGTACATTTTCAATCTCTTGTTTATAGCGCCACCATCTGGCCAATCGGTGTCATTTTGTATGTGCCAGATCTCTCTGGCCAAGACGCATCATTTACCCAAGTTTAGTTTAATCAGGTTTAGAGGGAGACGTAGACAATGAGTCTAGTTTTGGAGTGACGGTTCGTCTGCCGTTGTTACTCTGATTGGTTGAGGATGAGCCAATCGTTGATTACTTTGTTTTCTGCAACACCCCTCATTTAGACGTCACAACAATCGACTTCAATGATGTCAGTCTCAGACTGAAGTATGTTGCAAACGACTGAACAGTGGAATAATTCAGTTTGAGCCGAAAGGCCACTCTATCGCTAATCTTTCCTAAGAGAAAGTGCGGCGATAGAGCGCTGCATGAACTAGGGCTTAAATGCTCATACAGATGCTCTTTAAAATCAAATCCAATTGTATTGGCCACATACACATATTTAGCCGATGTTATTGCGGGTGTAGCGATATGATTGTGTTCCTAGCTCCAACAGTGCAGTAGTATCTAACGATTCACAACAATACACACACATCTAAAAGTAAAATAATGGAATTTAGAAATATATAAATATTAAGATGAGCAATGTGGCATTGACTAAAATACAGTAGAATACAGTATATGCATATGAAGTGAGTAAAACAGTATGTAAACATGATTAAAGTGACCAGTGATTCCATGTCTATGTACATAGGCCGGCAGCCTCTAAGGTGCAGGGTTGAGTAACCGGGTGGTAACCAGCTCAGTGATAGATTTTAAAAAAACAGTATGATGGCCTTGAGATAGAAGCTGTTTTTCAGTCTCTCGGTCCCAGCTTTGTTGATGTCTCGTCATTGTTGGTAATCAGACCTACTACTGTTGTGTCTTATAGTATTTAAATTCCCTCTTTGCAAAATCTGCACTAATTCATGAACACACGCGTCTCTGTACGTTTACATAAAATATTACACTTCTATGAAACAAATAAATACAACTGCGTTACCCACTCCAGTCAGCAGATGGCGATGTGCAGATTTCAGGCGATACTTCTCGTGTGACGTATAATGTAGTGGACGGGACACTTCATCAACAGTAACAACCGTTCGTCGGCCACCTCCGTATCCAACATTATCGAAAACAGTCACTGTGTTTTAAACATACTTCTGTCGTGTCTATTTGTTGGCCCATTTAATGTAACGTTAATATTTACGTTGTTTGTCAGGTAGCTGGCTGGCTAAGTTAGTTTTGCACGAGGCTAATTGCTAATGCTAAGTAGCTAGCTAGTTAACATCCCCGACCATGAGTTCACTTAGCTACTCCACTCCTGCTGAAGAAGAGGGGGTCTGCTGGACGGAGAAAGAAGAAGAGGCTGACACAGTTAAACAAGAAGTAGAGGATGAGGCTGTTACTGTGAAAGAAGAAGCGAATGAAGCTTTCAGAGTGAAAGAGGAGGAGGAAGTTACAGTGAAAGAAGAGGAGGAGGAGGATGTTACTGTGAAAGAAGAGGAGGCTGTTACTGTTAAACAAGAGGAGGAAGACGTTTTTGGAGTGAAGATGGAGGGGGAGATTACTGTCACGTTGAAAGAGGAAGAAGAGGAGGGGCAGATTACTGTCACGTTGAAAGAGGAAGAAGAGGAGGGGCAGATTACTGTCACGTTGAAAGAGGAGGAAGAGGAGGGGCAGATTACTGTCACGTTGAAAGAGGAAGAAGAGGAGGGGCAGATTACTGTCACGTTGAAAGAGGAGGAAGAGGAGACGGGAGATCTGAGTAACACCAGTAAGTAGTGTCTTAAAAACGGGGGCACAAACTCTTCAGTCCTTGAAGATTGTTCGGTCACATGTTTGAAGATGAGGTATTGAAATTTAAAAGTGACTAATATTTGTATAAAAACGTGTAAGTGGACGTATTTCTCATTGCCGTAACACTTGTTCAAGTTGCTGTAAAAACTCCAATATTTTTATTCAGTTTTATTCACCCATGATGCATCATCTAGTGGAGGAGCCCTGAGATGAGCACAAGTTCGTTAACATTTTTCCCTTATGCATTCAGAATGAGGATCTTATTCTCAAACACCCCCTTTACGACACTTGACCTTGACATTACCGAAATGACAAAAAAGATTGGATTGGGAAAAACTTAAGAGACCCATTACCTTATCAACATGGAGACATGAATGGGCTTTAGTGATGTGGTCAACACTTAGAGAACCATTACCTTACCAACATGGAGATGTTGGGCTTTAGTGGTGTGGTCAACACTTAGAGAACCATTACCTTACCAACATGGAGACATGAATGGGCTTTAGTGATGTGGTCAACACTTAGAGAACCATTACCTTGCCAACATGGAGGTGTTGGGCTTTAGTGATGTGGTCAACACTTAGAGACCCATTACCTTACCAACATGGAGATGTTGGGCTTTAGTGGTGTGGTCAACACTTAGAGAACCATTACCTTACCAACATGGAGGTATGAATGGGCTTTAATTATGTGGTAAACACTTAGAGAACCATTAACTTACCAACATGGAGACATGAATGGGCTTTAGTGATGTGGTCAACACTTAGAGAACCATTACCTTATCAACATGGAGGTATGAATGGGCTTTAGTGATGTGGTAAACACTTAGAGAACCATTACCTTACCAACATGGAGGCATGAATGGGCTTTAGTGATGTGGTAAACACTTAGAGAACCATTACCTTACCAACATGGAGATGTTGGGCTTTAGTGATGTGGTAAACACTTAGAGAACCATTACCTTACCAACATGGAGGCATGAATGGGCTTTAGTGATGTGGTCAATAGTTTGCTGACTCATAATGTCTGTCCCCTATTTCTTCCAGATGAAGCTGAGGGCCTCTCTTTACTAAAACACACATTTCTCATTACCGCATCATTTTTAGGCTCGTTTCGGTAATGAGAACCTTCATTTCGGTAATGATAATAAGTTAATTCTAATGTATCGTCAGTGGGTGTGCTGTGCTGGTAACTTTCATTATTTACTAGGACCACCTATTGTATAGGTGAAAGCAGTAGGGGTTAAGTAGGGGTTGTCAATAAACATGGGTGTATAAACCCCATTTAATTCACATAAAGCCACAATCTGGAGTTTGTGTTATAGCAAAGAGCAACCCCTTCACTTAAAGAAGGATATCCCCTAATTTTGACATGAGCACCTGTTATAACACCTGTAGTGTTGTTAGATATCCCACCTGTTATAACACCTGTAGTGTTGTTAGGTATCCTACCTGTTATAACACCTACCTATAGTGTTATAAGATATCCCAGTTGTTATAACACCTACCTATAGTGGGGCCTGGGGGTTGAAGCTGTTTAGAAGCCTCTTGGACCTAGACTTGGCGCTCCGGTCCTGCTTGCCGTGCGGTAGCAGAGAGAACAGTCTATGATTAGGATGGCTGGAGTCTTTGACATTTTTTAGGGCCTTCCTCTGACACCACCTAGTATAGAGGTCCTGGATGGCAGGAAGCTTGGTCCCAGTGATTTACTGGGCCGTTCGCACTACCCTCTGTCGTGCCTTGCAGTCGGAGGCCGAGCAGTTGCCGTACCAGGCAGTGATGCTGTAGGATCTTTTGAGGATCTGAGGACCTATGCCAAATATTTTCAGTCTCCTGAGGGGGAATAGGTTTTACCGTGCCCTCTTCACAGGTGCCTTGGTGTGCTTGGACCATGTTAGTTTGTTGGTGATGTGGAAAACCAAGGAACTTGAAGCTCTCAACCTGCTCCACTGCAGTCCCATCGATGAGAATGGGGGTGTGCTCGGTCCTCTTTTTCCTGTAGTCCATAATCATCTCCTTTGTCTTGATCACGTTGAGGGAAAGGTTGTTGTCCTGGCACCACATGGACAGGTCTCTGACCTCCTCCCTATGGGCTGTCTCGTTGTTGTCAGTGATCAGGCCTACCATCGAAAAATAAATGATGGTGTTGGAGTTGTGCCTGGCCATGCAGTCATGAGTGAACAGGGAGTACAGGAGGAGGCTGAGCACACACCCCTGAGGGGCCCCTGTGTTGAGGATCAGCGTGGCGGATGTGTTGTTACCTACCCTTACCACCTGGGGGTGGCCCATCAGGAAGTCCAGGATCCAGTTGCAGAGGGAGGTGTTTAGTCCCAGGGTCCTTAGCTTATTGATGAACTTTGAGGGCACTATGGTATTGAACGCTGAGCTGTCTCACATAGGTGTTCCTTTTGTCCAGGTGGGGAAAGAGCAGTGTGGAGTGCAATAGAGATTGCATCATCTGTGCATTTGTTGGGGTGGTATGCAAATTGGAGTGGGTCTAGGGTTTCTGGGATGATGGTGTTGATGTGAGCCATGACCAGCCTTTCAAAGCACTTGGAATTTACTGAGTTATAGTTCACATAAGGAAATCAGTTAGTTGAAATAAATTAATTAGGCCCTAATCTATGGATTCCACATGACTGGGCAGGGGCACAGCCATAGGTGGGCCTGGAGTGCATAGGCCCACCCACTTAGGAGCCAGGCTCAGCCAATCAGAATGAGTTTTCCCCACAAAAGGGCTTTATTACAGACAGAAATACTCATCAGTTTCATAAGCTCTCCAGGTGGCCGGTCTCAGACAATCCCGCAGGTGAAGAAGTCCTCGGCTGGCGAAGGTTACACGTGGTCTGTGGTTGTGAGGCTAGTTGGACGTACTGCCAAATTCTCTGGCAATAGCTCTTGTGGATATTCCTGCAGTCAGCATGCCAATTACACGCTCCCTCAAAACTTGAGACATTTGTGGCATTGTGTTGTGTGACAAAACTGCACATTTAACAGTGGCCTTTTATCGTCCGCAGCACAAGGTGCACGTGTGTAATGATCAAGCCGTTTAATCAGCTATACCTGTCAGATGGATGGATTATCTTGGCAAAGGAGAAATGTTAACGAACTGGGATGTAAAATTGTCTCAACATTCAGCTCATTAGCAAATGGCAAAACATTCTGGGATCTTTAATTTCAGCTCATGAAACATGGGGCCAACACTTTACATGTTGTTTTATATTTTTATTCTGAATATTATTGTAGAGCTCTGCTCAGCCTATAAACATGACAATATCTGTTAATATTGAACTCTGATCAGCCTATAAACATGACAATATCTATTCTTTTCGAGCTCTGCTCAGCCTATAAGCATGACATTATCTATTATTATAGAGCTCTGCTCAGCCTATAAACATGACATTATCTAGTATTATAGAGCTCTGCTCAGCCTATAAACATGACATTATCTATTGTTATAGAGCTCTGCTCAGCCTATAAACATGACATTATCTATGATAGAGCTCTGCTCAACCTATAAACATGACATTGTCTATTGTTATAGAGCTCTGCTCAGCCTATAAACATGACATTATCTAGTATTATAGAGCTCTGCTCAGCCTATAAACATGACATTATCTATTGTTATAGAGCTCTGCTCAGCCTATAAACATGACATTATCTATGATAGAGCTCTGCTCAGCCTATAAACATGACATTATCTATTATTTTCGAGCTCTGCTCAACCTAAAGACATGACATTATCTATTATTATAGAGCTCTGCTCAGCCTATAAACATGACATTATCTAGTATTATAGAGCTCTGCTCAGCCTGTAAACATGACAATCCATGAAAGCAAACCCAGTTGAAAGATTCCCGGAATCAGAGGTCTCTGCAGCTCCAACTGTTCCCGAATACACAATCCTGGTATTCTAGATAATGTTTTGTGTTGGATCTAAAATGATTCGGGTCTCGGGTGTCCTGGTATTCTAGATAATGTTTTGGGTTGGATCTAAAATGATTCGGGACTCGGATGTCCTGGTATTCTAGATAATATTTTGTGTTGGATCTAAAATTATTCGGGTCTCGGGTGTCCTGGTATTCTAGATAATGTTTTGGGTTGGATCTAAAATGATTCGGGTCTCGGGTGTCCTGGTATTCTAGATGTTGTTTTGGGTTGGATCTAAAATGATTCGGGTCTCGGGTGTCCTGGTATTCCCGTAGACTGAACGTGACTTCTGCAGTAGAGAGAGAAGGGCCCATACAGATCTGAACGTGACTTCTGCAGTAGAGAGAGAAGGGCCCGTACAGATCTGAACGTGACTTCTGCAGTAGAGAGAGAAGGGCCCGTACAGATCTGAACGTGACTTCTGCAGTAGAGAGAGAAGGGCCCGTACAGATCTGAACGTGAACGTGGCTTCTGCAGTAGAGAGAGAAGGGCCCGTACAGATCTGAACGTGGCTTCTGCAGTAGAGAGAGAAGGGCCCGTACAGATCTGAACGTGACTTCTGCAGTAGAGAGAGAAGGGCCCGTACAGATCTGAACGTGACTTCTGCAGTAGAGAGAGAAGGGCCCGTACAGATCTGAACGTGACTTCTGCAGTAGAGAGAGAAGGGCCCGTACAGATCTGAACGTGACTTCTGCAGTAGAGAGAGAAGGGCCCATACAGATCTGAACGTGACTTCTGCAGTAGAGAGAGAAGGCCCGTACAGATCTGAACGTGACTTCTGCAGTAGAGAGAGAAGGGCCCATACAGATCTGAACGTGACTTCTGCAGTAGAGAGAGAAGGGCCCGTACAGATCTGAACGTGACTTCTGCAGTAGAGAGAGAAGGGCCCGTACAGATCTGAACGTGGCTTCTGCAGTAGAGAGAGAAGGGCCCGTACAGATCTGAACGTGGCTTCTGCAGTAGAGAGAGAAGGGCCCGTACAGATCTGAACGTGGCTTCTGCAGTAGAGAGAGAAGGGCCCGTACAGATCTGAACGTGGCTGCTCTTTGCTTTTCAAGTGGAGCGTTGCAAGAAGCTTGTTGTTGTCCAATCACAAGTCATCAAAGCAGCGCTAGGCTACAGATCCTCTCTGTGTGGCAAAATGTTAGGAGACACATGACCTTGCGTTTTCCTCCAGATGGCACGGCCTTCTGCACAACATGTTAACCAATCAGGAACTCAGTTTGGAAAACAGAAGCCCGATGGGGAGGATCAACGTTCAGTTCATCTCTTTCTTCTACTAAAGCACTTCAGTAGTGGCTGGTCGAGTCACTAAGGATTGTAGGCAAACAGCAAAATGGATTCATTAATAGAAGATGGAATTAAAATGACGGAATAAAAGGTCAAGGAGAAGGATAGTCTGCAACGACCAAAAGCCAACAGGTAGACTGCTACCTAATAGTCTGAATGGAGTTGTTGTTGTTTGTAACTGTAGGATCGGAAAGCGTATGCACTCCCAGCCTGAATTAGAGTAGCTAGCTAACCTTAGCTATGTAGCTTAACTAGTTTCTCCCTGGTTTTTAGTCCAAGACAGGTACTACGTAATCTTATTTGATAAATAACCTAGTAATGGTAGCTATTAGTCTACTGTAGCCCGGGCTTTCATAGTACGGCCCCTCTCCCGCTCTTCTCCTACTTTGTCAGCTTCAGATAATAAAGTCGTTTTAACAAAATACAACTTTCCTGCTGCTTTTTGTTAGTTCGGATCCGGGTGGTAGAACCCCAGGTCCCTTTAGGATCCGTGGTGGTAGAACCCCAGGTCCCGTTCGGATCCGGGTGGTAGAACCCCAGGTCCCGTTTGGATCCGGGTGGGGAGAACCCCAGGTCCCTTTAGGATCCGGGTGGTAGAACCCCAGGTCCCAAAATGGATTCATTAATAGAAGATGGAATTAAAATGGGTGGTAGAACCCCAGGTCCCGTTTGGATCCGGGTGGTAGACTGCTACCCAACTGTCCCGTATGCACTCCCAGCCTGAATTAGGTAGCTAGCTAACCCCAGGTCCCTAGTTTCTCCGGTGGTAGAACCCCAGGTCCTTTAGGATCTTATTTGATAAATAACCTAGTAAGGTCCTATTAGTCTACTGGATCCGGGTGGTAGAACCCCAGGTCCCGTTCGGATCCTACTTTGTCAGCTAGAACCCAGGTTTCCTGCTGCTTTTTGTTAGATCCGGGTGGTAGAACCCCAGGTCCCTTTAGGATCCGGGTGGTAGAACCCCAGGTCCCGTTCGGATCCGGGTGGTAGAACCCCAGGTCCCGTTAGGATCCGGGTGGTAGAACCCCAGGTCCCTTTCGGATCCGGGTGGTAGAACCCCAGGTCCCGTTCGGATCCGGGTGGTAGAACCCCAGGTCCCCTTCGGATCCGGGTGGTAGAACCCCAGGTCCCTTTAGGATCCGGGTGGTAGAACCCCAGGTCCCGTTCGGATCCGGGTGGTAGAACCCCAGGTCCCGTTCGGATCCGGGTGGTAGAACCCCAGGTCCCTTTCGGAACCGGGTGGTAGAACCCCAGGTCCCTTTAGGATCCGGGTGGTAGAACCCCAGGTCCCGTTCGGATCCGGGTGGTAGAACCCCAGGTCCCGTTCGGATCCGGGTGGTAGAACCCCAGGTCCCTTTCGGATCCGGGTGGTAGAACCCCAGGTCCCTTTTGGATCCGGGTGGTAGAACCCCCAGGTCCCTTTCGGAACAGGTCCAACTTTTTGGACCCGTGAAGACCTCTACCTCCAACCAGGATATCTGGAAAACTTGGGATTTTTGTGAAAAGCTACCTGGGTTTTTGCAACCTAATAGAAATAAAGTTGTATCATGTTTCAGGTTTCATTCAGGTCTTTGTTTAACACAATAATATGTCTTTGGCAGGAAAGAGACCAGATTCTCACTCCAGTAGGAAGAGATTCTCCGATAGCGGGAAGAGTCCTTCAGGGAAACCAGAACCAGAGACTCCCAAACCAGCAAGACGACACCACTGTTCCCATTGTGGAAAGAGTTTTATGAAGTTACGGAACCTTAAAGAGCATGAGAGGACACACACGGGAGAAAAGCCTTTCCAATGTTCCCAATGTGGAAAGAGTTTTACCGTGTTAGTTAACATGAAAAGGCATGAGAGGACACACACAGGAGAAAAGCCATTCCAATGTTCCCAATGTGGAAAGAGTTTTACCTTGTTAGTTAACATGAAAAGGCATGAGAGAATACACACAGGAGAAAAACCTTACCAATGTTCTCTGTGTGGAAAGAGTTTCACCCAGTTAGGGAGCCTGAAAATACATAACAGAATACACTCTGGAAAGAAGTCTTACCACTGCTCCCAATGTGGGAAGAGTTTTAACCAGTTAAAGCACCTGAAATCACATGAAAGAACACATTCAGGAGAGAAGCCTTTCCACTGTTCTCAATGTGGAAAGACATTTTCTCAGTCAGAGGACCTGAAATCACATGAGAGAATAGAGAGGCTGTGTTCTGACTTGTGTTTTTGACTGATCATTTGTGTTTTTGTTTATGCAACTTGAAGTCATATTGTTTTTATGAAACCTTACTCACATAAATATATTGTTTTTTACATGAAACCTTACTCAAAAATATAAATCAAATTGTTGATATGAAACCTTACTAACATACACCTTAGCCAAATATATTTAAACTCATTTTTTCACAATTCCTGACATTAAATCCTTGTAAAAATGCCCTGTCTTAGGTCAGTTAGGATCAGTTAAGTCAGGTCAGTTAAGAATGTGAAATGTCAGAATAATAGTAGAGAGAATTATTTATTTACGCTTTTATTTCTTTCATCACATTCCCAGTGGGTCAGAAGTTCACATACACGCAATTAGTATTTGGTAGCATTGCCTTTAAATTGTTTCATTTTGGTCAAACATTTTGGGTAGCCTTCCACAAGCTTCCCACAATAAGTTGGGTGAATTTTGGCCCATTCCTCCTGACAGAGATGGTGTAACTGGGTCAGGTTTGTAGGCCTCCTTGCTCGCACACTCTTTTTCAGTTCTGCCCACACATTTTCTATAGGATTGAGGTCAGGGCTTTGTGATGGCCACTCCAATACCTTGACTTTGTTGTCCAGTTAAGTAATTTTGCCACAACTTTGGAAGTGTGCTTGGGACCATTGTCCATTTGGAAGACCCGTTTGCAACCAAGCTTTAACTTCCTGACTGATGTCATGAGATGCTGTTTCAATATATCCATATAATTTTCCTTCCTCCTGATGCCATTTATTTAGTGAAGTGCAACAGTCCCTCCTGCTGCAAAGCACCCCCACAACATGATGCTGTCACCCCGTGCTTCACAGTTGGGATGGTGTTCTTCGGCTTGCAAGCCTCCCCCTCTTTTTCCTCCAAAAATAATGATGGTCATTATGGCCAAACAGTTCTATTTTTGTTTCATCAGACCAGAGGACATTTCTCCAAAAAGTATGATCTTTGTCCCCATGTGCAGTTGCAAACCGTAGTCTGGCTTTTTTATGGCAGTTTTGGAGCAGTGTCTTCTTCCTTGCTGAGCGGCCTTTCAGGTTATGTCAATATAGAACTCGTTTTACTGTGGATATAGATACTTTTGTACCTGTTTCCTCCAGCATCTTCACAAGGTCCTTTGCTGCTGTTCTGGGATTGATTTGCACTTTTCGCACCAAAGTACGTTCATCTCTAGGAGATAGAACGCGTCTCCTTCCTGAGCGGTATGACGGCTGCATGGTCCCATGGTGTTTATACTTGCGTACTGTTGTTTGTACAGATGAACGTGGTACCTTCAGGCGTTTGGAAATTGCTCCCACGGATGAACCAGACTTGTGGAGGTCTACAATTTTTTTTCTGAGGTCTTGGCTGATTGCTTTTGATTTTCTCATGATGTCTAGCAAAGAGGCACTGAGTTTGAAGGTAGGCCTTGATATACATCCACAGGTACACCTCCAATTGACAAAAATGATGTAAATTAGTCTATCAGAAGCTTCTAAAGCCATGACATAATTTTCTGGAATTTTCCAAGCTGTTTAAAGGCAAAGTCAACTTAGTGTATGTAAACTTCTGACCCACTGGAATTGTGACACAGTGAATTATAAGTGAAATAATCTGTCTGTAAACAAATGTTGGAAAAATTACTTGTGTCATGCACAAAGTAGATGTCCTAACTGACTTGCCAAAACTATAGTTTGTTAACAATAAATGTGTGGAGTGGTTGAAAAACTTACCTCAACTGTATCTAGCATTCCATGCTGGTCCATACTCACAGTCAATAACACATCTCTAGGGTTCCATGCTGGTCCATAGTCACAGTCAATAACACATCTCTAGGGTTCCATGCTGGTCCATAGTCACAGTCAATAACACATCTCTAGGGTTCCATGCTGGTCCATAGTCACAGTCAATAACACATCTCTAGGGTTCCATGCTGGTCCATAGTCACAGTCAATAACACATCTCTAGGGTTCCATGCTGGTCCATAGTCACAGTCAATAACACATCTCTAGGGTTCCATGCTGGTCCATAGTCACAGTCAATAACACATCTCTAGGGTTCCATGCTGGTCCATAGTCACAGTCAATAACACATCTCTAGGGTTCCATAGTCACAGTCAATAACACATCTCTAGGGTTCCATGCTGGTCCATAGTCACAGTCAATAACACATCTCTAGGGTTCCATTCTGGTTTGGTTGAAAGAGGACTGATGACTGCAGATGTGGGCATTTAAATGGCTAGCCCCACCCCTTTCAGGTGTGGCTAGCCAGTAAGGAGCAGGGATGGGAGGAGTTTGTACAATCTAGTCTAAAATCAGATTTTAAAATTTGTATTTTATTGTGATCTATGGATTATAATTGATTGAAGAGTGAACCCTTGGACATTAGTTTTATGATTTGGGTCAAATTCAAATGGTCGATTATTAGATTTTATATCTTTGTTTTATTCTAACTTTGAAACCTCTTGAATTTTGTTGTTTTGTTTCATTGAGTTCATTTGTGTAACTAGTCAACAAGCTAAAGGCAAAGATACTGTTGGAGAGGTAAGGTAAAAGTAGCCGAAAGTCGGCCTGTCGGAGGAGGCACCGACAGCACTTAGATGTACAAGGAGGGAGAATGACATGACATGTTAATCTCTCCTGGCTCAAAGTTGAGGCGAGATTGACTGCATCACTATTGGTCTTTTGTGTGAGGTGTTGAATGTAACGACTGTCTGTTTCAACCAGTTAGCACACTGTTTGAACATTCATGGGTTCAACACAAGACATGCAACCAGTGGTCTCTTCACAGTCCCAGGTCCAGAACAGAGGCTAAGAAAAGCACAGTATTAAATAGAACTCTCTGTTACCCAGGTAACTCAAGATAGGCAGTATTAAATAGAACTCTCTGTTACCCAGGTAACTCAAGATAGACCGTATTAAATAGAACTCTCTGTCACCCAGGTAACTCAAAATAGACCGTATTAAATAGAACTCTCTGTTACCCAGGTAACTCAAGATAGACCGTATTAAATAGAACTCTCTGTCACCCAGGTAACTCAAGATAGACAATTAAATAGAACTCTGTCACCCAGGTAACTCAAGATAGACAGTATTAAATAGAACTCTCTGTCACCCAGGTAACTCAAGATAGACCGTATTAAATAGAACTCTCTGTCACCCAGGTAACTCAAGATAGACAGTATTAAATAGAACTCTCTGTCACCCAGGTAACTCAAGATAGACAGTATTAAATAGAACTCTGTTACCCAGGTAACTCAAGATAGACCGTATTAAATAGAACTCTCTGTCACCCAGGTAACTCAAGATAGACAGTATTAAATAGAACTCTCTGTCACCCAGGTAACTCAAGATAGACAGTATTAAATAGAACTCTCTGTCACCCAGGTAACTCAAGATAGACAGTATTAAATAGAACTCTGTCACCCAGGTAACTCAAGATAGACCGTATTAAATAGAACTCTGTCACCCAGGTAACTCAAGATAGACCGTATTAAATAGAACTCTCTGTCACCCAGGTAACTCAAGATAGACCGTATTAAATAGAACTCTGTCACCCAGGTAACTCAAGATAGACCGTATTAAATAGAACTCTGTCACCCAGGTAACTCAAGATAGACCGTATTAAATAGAACTCTCTGTCACCCAGGTAACTCAAGATAGACAGTATTAAATAGAACTCTCTGTCACCCAGGTAACTCAAGATAGACCGTATTAAATAGAACTCTCTGTCACCCAGGTAACTCAAGATAGACAGTATTAAATAGAACCCTGTCACCCAGGTAACTCAAGATAGACAGTATTAAATAGAACTCTCTGTCACCCAGGTAACTCAAGATAGACCGTATTAAATAGAACTCTCTGTCACCCAGGTAACTCAAGATAGACAGTATTAAATAGAACTCTCTGTCACCCAGGTAACTCAAGATAGACCGTATTAAATAGAACTCTCTGTCACCCAGGTAACTCAAGATAGACCGTATTAAATAGAACTCTCTGTCACCCAGGTAACTCAAGATAGACCGTATTAAATAGAACTCTCTGTCACCCAGGTAACTCAAGATAGACCGTATTAAATAGAACTCTCTGTCACCCAGGTAACTCAAGATAGACCGTATTAAATAGAACTCTCTGTCACCCAGGTAACTCAAGATAGACCGTATTAAATAGAACTCTCTGTCACCCAGGTAACTCAAGATAGACCGTATTAAATAGAACTCTCTGTCACCCAGGTAACTCAAGATAGACCGTATTAAATAGAACTCTCTGTCACCCAGGTAACTCAAGATAGACCGTATTAAATAGAACTCTCTGTCACCCAGGTAACTCAAGATAGACCGTATTAAATAGAACTCTCTGTCACCCAGGTAACTCAAGATAGACAGTATTAAATAGAACTCTCTGTCACCCAGGTAACTCAAGATAGACAGTATTAAATAGAACTCTCTGTCACCCAGGTAACTCAAGATAGACAGTATTAAATAGAACTCTCTGTCACCCAGGTAACTCAAGATAGACTGTATTAAATAGAACTCTCTGTCACCCAGGTAACTCAAGATAGACCGTATTAAATAGAACTCTCTGTCACCCAGGTAACTCAAGATAGACAGTATTAAATAGAACTCTGTCACCCAGGTAACTCAAGATAGACCGTATTAAATAGAACTCTCTGTTACCCAGGTAACTCAAGATAGACAGTACTAAATAGAACTCTCTGTCACCCAGGTAACTCAAGATAGACCGTATTAAATAGAACTCTCTGTCACCCAGGTAACTCAAGATAGACTGTATTAAATAGAACTCTCTGTCACCCAGGTAACTCAAGATAGACCGTATTAAATAGAACTCTCTGTCACCCAGGTAACTCAAGATAGACCGTATTAAATAGAACTCTCTGTTACCCAGGTAACTCAAGATAGACCGTATTAAATAGAACTCTCTGTCACCCAGGTAACTCAAGATAGACCGTATTAAATAGAACTCTCTGTCACCCAGGTAACTCAAGATAGACCGTATTAAATAGAACTCTCTGTCACCCAGGTAACTCAAGATAGACCGTATTAAATAGAACTCTCTGTCACCCAGGTAACTCAAGATAGACCGTATTAAATAGAACTCTCTGTCACCCAGGTAACTCAAGATAGACCGTATTAAATAGAACTCTCTGTCACCCAGGTAACTCAAGATAGACAGTATTAAATAGAACCATGACTAAATAGAACTCTCTGTCACCCAGGTAACTCAAGATAGACCGTATTAAATAGAACTCTCTGTCACCCAGGTAACTCAAGATAGACAGTATTAAATACAGTGCCTCAAGAACTCAAGATAGACCTTTTGACATTTCAGGCTTCAAACATAAAGATAAAAACTATTTTTTGTACAAAAGAACTGTGGACACAATCATGAAGTGGATATGATTATGTGATTATGTGGTAACTCAAGACTTTTTTAATGTTTGTCAAAAACTGGGTAAAAATAGAAAATGTTTGTCTGCCCCTGGGTATGTTAATACTTTGTCTGGGCCTGGGTATGTTTTGCTGGGCCTGGGTTACAGGTAACTCTGGGTCTGGGTATGTATATATGTTGTCTGGGCCTGGGTATGTGAACTCTCTGTCTACCCAGGTAACTCAAGATAGACAGTATTAAATAGAACTCTCTGTTACCCAGGTAACTCAAGATAGACCGTATTAAATAGAACTCTCTGTCACCCAGGTAACTCAAGATAGACCGTATTAAATAGAACTCTCTGTCACCCAGGTAACTCAAGATAGACAGTATTAAATAGAACTCTCTGTTACCCAGGTAACTCAAGATAGACCGTATTAAATAGAACTCTCTGTCACCCAGGTAACTCAAGATAGACCGTATTAAATAGAACTCTCTGTCACCCAGGTAACTCAAGATAGACCGTATTAAATAGAACTCTCTGTCACCCAGGTAACTCAAGATAGACCGTATTAAATAGAACTCTCTGTCACCCAGGTAACTCAAGATAACAATAAAAAGAGATTAAAACCAGACAAAAGAACACCTTACGGCAGGACGGGAGAGTGTGAAGAGAGACATTGTTTTATAATAGATGTTGTATGATATGATTATGTGATTATGTGGTGGTTGTGATACCACTGTGATATATGTTTGTCTGGGCCTGGGTATGTGATATATGTTTGTCTGGGCCTGGGTATGTGATATATGTTTGTCTGGGCCTGGGTATGTGATATATGTTTGTCTGGGCCTGGGTATGTGATATATGTTTGTCTGGGCCTGGGTATGTGATATATGTTTGTCTGGGCCTGGGTATGTGATATATGTTTGTCTGGGCCTGGGTATGTGATATATGTTTGTCTGGGCCTGGGTATGTGATATATGTTTGTCTGGGCCTGGGTATGTGATATATGTTTGTCTGGGCCTGGGTATGTGATATATGTTTGTCTGGGCCTGGGTATGTGATATATGTTTGTCTGGGCCTGGGTATGTGATATATGTTTGTCTGGGCCTGGGTATGTGATATATGTTTGTCTGGGCCTGGGTATGTGATATATGTTTGTCTGGGCCTGGGTATGTGATATATGTTTGTCTGGGCCTGGGTATGTGATATATGTTTGTCTGGGCCTGGGTATGTGATATATGTTTGTCTGGGCCTGGGTATGTGATATATGTTTGTCTGGGTCTGGGTATGTGATATATGTTTGTCTGGGTCTGGGTATGTGATATATGTTTGTCTGGGCCTGGGTATGTGATATATGTTTGTCTGGGCCTGGGTATGTGATATATGTTTGTCTGGGCCTGGGTATGCTATATATGTTTGTCTGGGTCTGGGTATGTGATATATGTTTGTCTGGGCCTGGGTATGTGATATATGTTTGTCTGGGCCTGGGTATGCTATATATGTTTGTCTGGGCCTGGGTATGTGATATATGTTTGTCTGGGCCTGGGTATGTGATATATGTTTGTCTGGGCCTGGGTATGTGATATATGTTTGTCTGGGCCTGGGTATGTGATATATGTTTGTCTGGGCCTGGGTATGTGATATATGTTTGTCTGGGCCTGGGTATGTGATATATGTTTGTCTGGGCCTGGGTATGCTATATATGTTTGTCTGGGCCTGGGTATGCGATACCACTGTGGTATATGTCTGTCTGGGCCTGGGTATGTGATACCACTGTGGTATATGTCTGTCTGGGTATGTGATACTACTGTGGTATATGTCTGCCTGGGTATCTTGAGACGAATGCACTCAGCTGTGTGGGTCTCTGGATGTTAATGTAGTACTGGGTTTTGTTTGTTGTGTTTTGATTCCTTTTTTGGACCCCAGGAAGAGCAGCCGCTGCCTCGGCACCAGCTAATTCAGGGGAACCTAATAAATAAATAAACGGAGTCCAGAAAGATTCTGACTGTATCGTCATTGATTGCATGTCAACATCACTGCAGTCTAAGTTACTGGGTGAACAGTATGACCCAGTGTACAGAACAGGATTAGACTACATGTACATCAGTTCACATTAGTTACTGGGTGAACAGTATGACCCGGTGTACAGAACAGGATTAGACTGTACATCAGTTCACATTAGTGATTATGTAAATGCCAGATCTCTACGGCAAGACGCATCATTCACCCAAGTGTCGTCAAAATGGTGCCCGTTCTGTCTGAGATCTCGTATGCGACTAAAGATACAAACCTACTGACATAATAAAGTACGAACAGACTGAGACCCGTCCACAGTAACAGAATGCCAAGAGTAAAGCAAATCTGTCATCAAGGCAAAGGATGGCTTTTTGAAGAATCTCAACTATAAAAGATATTCTGGATTTGTTTAACACGTTTTTTTTGTTTGTTACTACATGATTCCATATGTGTTATTTCATAGTTTTGATGTACCTCCACGATAACTCTGGATCTGAGGACCTCCACGATGACTCTGGATCTGAGTACCTCCACGATGACTCTGGATCTGAGGACCTCCACGATGACTCTGGATCTGAGTACCTCCACGATGACTCTGGATCTGAGTACCTCCACGATGACTCTGGATCTGAGTACCTCCACGATGACTCTGGATCTGAGGACCTCCACGATGACTCTGGATCTGAGTACCTCCACGATGACTCTGGATCTGAGGACCTCCACGATGACTCTGGATCTGAGGACCTCCACGATGACTCTGGATCTGAGTACCTCCACGATGACTCTGGATCTGAGGACCTCCACGATGACTCTGGATCTGAGTACCTCCACGATGACTCTGGATCTGAGTACCTCCACGATGACTCTGGATCTGAGGACCTCCACGATGACTCTGGATCTGAGTACCTCCACGATGACTCTGGATCTGAGTACCTCCACGATGACTCTGGATCTGAGTACCTCCACGATGACTCTGGATCTGAGGACCTCCACGATGACTCTGGATCTGAGTACCTCCACGATGACTCTGGATCTTAGTACCTCCACGATGACTCTGGATCTGAGTACCTCCACGATGACTCTGGATCTGAGTACCTCCACGATGACTCTGGATCTGAGTACCTCCACGATGACTCTGGATCTGAGGACCTCCACGATGACTCTGGATCTGAGTACCTCCACGATGACTCTGGATCTGAGTACCTCCACGATGACTCTGGATCTGAGTACCTCCACGATGACTCTGGATCTGAGTACCTCCACGATGACTCTGGATCTGAGTACCTCCACGATGACTCTGGATCTGAGTACCTCCACGATGACTCTGGATCTGTGATACCTCCACGATGACTCTGGATCTGTGTACCTCCACGATGACTCTGGATCTGAGTACCTCCACGATGACTCTGGATCTGAGTACCTCCACGATGACTCTGGATCTGAGTACCTCCACGATGACTCTGGATCTGAAGGTACATCCATGGATCTGTTATGACTCTGGATCTATATATTATGAGGTACCTCCCCCACCTGTTATAGATTATGGAGATCTAGCTAATGTGATTTCCATATTATGAAGGTGACTCTGGATCTGTTAGTACCTCCATTTAGATGACTCTGGATCTATATATTATGAGTCATGATGATGTACTCTGGATCTGAGTACCTCCACGATGACTCTGGATCTATATATTTGAAGGCAATACCTGGCCACGATGACTCTGGATCTGAATACCTCCCCCCATGGGCGATGACTCTGGATTTATATATTTTGAAGTACCTCCACCTGATGACTCTGGATCTGAAGTACCTCCCCTGATGACTGGATCTAGCTAATACATGAAACCTGTTACAATATTACATTTAGAGATCTACGTGATTTAATGACAATGAGGGCCTGTTAGTCATCATTAAGAGATCAGCTAATTTTTATATATTATGAAGGTGACATTGGTGTTAAGTAAATGACACAGTCTGATGTATTGGGTTACTGAATCTCTTATTATTTAGAGATCTAGCAATGTTTTATATATTATGAAGGCAATCTATGCAACCCTCTTGTCATTATTATTTAGAGATCTAGCTAATGAAACCCTCTTGTCATTACCCCCATGGGCTGTTAGGAGTAACCCTAGCTAATGTCATTTATATATTATGAAACCCTCTTGTCTGTTACCGTAATGAATTTACTGTTAATGGATTTAGTATTATTTTAGGAGTATTATTATTTAGAGATCTAGCTAATGTGATTTATATATTATGAAGGTGACATGGCCGGCGCCCCATGGGCCTGTTAGGAGTAGTATTATTATTTAGAGATCTAGCTAATGTGATTTATATATTATGAAGGTGACATGGCCGGCGCCCCATGGGCCTGTTAGGAGTAGTATTATTATTTAGAGATCTAGCTAATGTGATTTATATATTATGAAGGTGACATGGCCGGCGCCCCATGGGTCTGTTAGGAGTAGTATTATTATTTAGAGATCTAGCTAATGTGATTTATATATTATGAAGGTGACATGGCCGGCGCCCCATGGGTCTGTTAGGAGTAGTATTATTATTTAGAGATCTAGCTAATGTGATTTGAGTTTCCACTTCCTCAGGTTTTGAAACCCAAATTAATAAGGATATTGGGTGCACATAAAGATGTATGTACCGTGAATAACAGTTAAATTAACACCATTTAAAAGCTAAATATTGACTAATTATTTACCATTTACAACGATCGCAACAACAAGGTCAAAGGTTGAATGTCTCTTGCTCAGTTGCAGCTAATCGATGGCGATATTAAAGGCAATTGCTGACCAGAATGTGGTAAAAGTTAAGCTGGTTGAAAGGGGACCATATAAACGTTGCCCAATTCTTTTTTTTCCGGGCAACATTCCGCAAATCCCATGTGAATCGGGTTTATGGTTAGTGGGGATGATCATGTAGCAATACAGAGCCTGTTCTTCTATATGGAGATGAGATGATAATGGAGCAATACAGAGCCTGTTCTTCTATATGGAGATGAGATGATAATGTAGCAATACAGAGCCTGTTCTTCTATATGGAGATGAGATGATAATGGAGCAATACAGAGCCTGTTCTTCTATATGGAGATGAGATGATAATGGAGCAATACAGAGCCTGTTCTTCTATATGGAGATGAGATGATAATGGAGCAATACAGAGCCTGTTCTTCTATATGGAGATGATAATGGAGCAATACAGAGCCTGTTCTTCTATATGGAGATGAGATGAGCAATAATGTTCTTCTATATGGAGATGAATGGAGCAATAGAGCCTGTTCTTCTATATGGAGATGATAATGGAGCAATACAGAGCCTGTTCTTCTATATGGAGATGATAATGGAGCAATACAGAGCCTGTTCTTCTATATGGAGATGAGATGATAATGGAGCAATACAGAGCCTGTTCTTCTATATGGAGATGATAATGGAGCAATACAGAGCCTGTTCTTCTATATGGAGATGATAATGGAGCAATACAGAGCCTGTTCTTCTATATGGAGATGATAATGGAGCAATACAGAGCCTGTTCTTCTATATGTAGATGATAATGGAGCAATACAGAGCCTGTTCTTCTATATGGAGATGATAATGGAGCAATACAGAGCATGTTCTTCTATATGGAGATGATAATGGAGCAATACAGAGCCTGTTCTTCTATATGGAGATGATAATGGAGCAATACAGAGCCTGTTCTTCTATATGTAGATGATAATGGTGCAATACAGAGCCTGTTCTTCTATATGGAGATGATAATGGAGCAATACAGAGCCTGTTCTTCTATATGGAGATGATAATGGAGCAATACAGAGCCTGTTCTTCTATATGGAGATGATAATGGAGCAATACAGAGCCTGTTCTTCTATATGGAGATGATAATGGAGCAATACAGAGCCTGTTCTTCTATATGGAGATGAGATGATAATGGAGCAATACAGAGCCTGTTCTTCTATATGGAGATGAGATGATAATGGAGCAATGCAGGTTTATGGTTGGTGGAACTGTTGAAATTTAAAGTTCAAAACGTTAACTAATAAATTTATGTAAAAGAAATTCCTCCTTTTATTTCAGAAAACAAAACAAAACAAAGGATGTTCAATGTGTGTCCATAACCTGAACAAACCAAATTTGTGTCTCGGTTCCGTATAGACCTGGTTGGACCCTATCCGATCCGTGGGGGAAGCAGCAGAAAAGTCTTTTTTTAAAGCTACTTTATTAACCAGCGCTGATAAATTGTTAATAAAGTGATGCATGTCACATTGCCTGTCCCGGTAAACACCCCTGTCTTTACAAGACTGTAAAAACACAAAACTCAAGGCAATTCAATTTGGCTGTAAATAGAAGAACAGGCTCTGTATTGCTCCATTATCATCTCATCTCCATATAGAAGAACAAGCTCTAGTGACGAATCCCCTGTATGGACATTCTACTGTAGAAGGATGACACGTAGTGAGACATCCCCCTGTATGGACATTCTACTGTAGATGGATGACACGTAGTGAGGAATCCCCCTGTATGGACATTCTACTGTAGAAGGATGACACGTAGTGAGGAATCCTGAACAAACCAAATTATTAACCCCTGTACTGTAGATGGATGACATGTAGTGACGAATCCCCCTGTATGGACATTCTACTGTAGAAGGATGACACGTAGTGAGGAATCCCCCATTCTGTATGGACATTCTACTGTAGAAGGATGACATGTAGTGACGAATCCCCTGTATGGACATTCTACTGTAGAAGGATGACATGTAGTGACGAATCCCCCTGTATGGGCATTCTACTGTAGAAGGATGACATGTAGTGAGGAATCCCCTGTATGGACATTCTACTGTAGAAGGATGACATGTAGTGACGAATCCCCCTGTATGGGCATTCTACTGTAGAAGGATGACATGTAGTGAGGAATCCCCCTGTATGGACATTCTAGTGAAGTTCTACATTGAATATGTTGTTTTTTAATGTAGGAATAGCGTGAGATTCTGACTTTCTGTCAGTCCTGGATACCGTTGTTATGGTGTCTGACCTTCTGTCAGTCCTGGATACCGTTGTTATGGTGTCTGTGTGCAGTAGGAAGGAACGTAAGAGGTTGTTTTATGAGCCAATGATAACAGGTGTTAGTGAAATGACTGGATGTCTTTCTTTTCCCCTCTTTCTTTTATTTTACCCTTATTTTATTTTACCCCTATTTTATTTAACCCTTATTTTATTTTACCCCTATTTTATTTAACCCTTATTTTATTTAACCCTTATTTTATTTAGCCCTTATTTTATTTAACCCTTATTTTATTTAACCCTTATTTTATTTAACCCTTATTTTACCAGGTAAGTTGACTGAGAACACATTCTCATTTAAACCAACGAAATGGGGAATAGTTTCAGGGGAGAAGATGGGGGATGAATGAGCCAATTGTAGACTGGGGATGATTAGGTGACCGTGATGGTATGAGGGCCAGATTGGGAATACAGGTACCTTACCATATGCTACTGTACCTGTAGACTTCCAGTCATTGCGCTAATGCTAGTTACCAGAATTCCTCTAAAGCCACACTGTAAAATGTATCTGATTTGGATTAAATATGTGGAATAAATATGTGGAATCATGTGGAAGTTTCATTCATGTCTCTATGATTAAATAAACACCTTGTTTGTTTTTGGCAGGAGAAAGACCAGACTCTGAGGAACCAGAGGAAGAAACGGCCAAACCAGCAAGACCATACCACTGCTCCCAGTGTGCGAAGAGTTTTACCCAGTTAGGGAACATGAAAAGACACGAGAGGACACACACAGGTGATAAACCTTACCACTGCTCCCAGTGTGGAAAGAGTTTTACCCGGATAGGGTCCCTGAAAATGCATGAGAGAATGCACACAGGAGACAAGCCTTACCCCTGCTCCTTGTGTGTAAAGAGATTTTCCTCATCAGGATGCCTGAAAATACATGAGAAGACGCACACAGGCGATAAACCTTTCCAATGCTCCCAGTGTGGAAAGAACTTTTCCTTGTCAGCGAGCCTGAAAAGACATGAGAGGACACACACAGGAAATACTCATCATCACTGCTCCCAGTGGAAAGAGTTTTACCCGGATAGGGTCCCTGAAAATGCACGAGAGAATACATACAGGAGAAAAGCCATACCACTGCTCCCAGTGTGGAAAGAGTTTTAACCAGTCAAGGGACCTGAAAGATCACGAGAGAATACATACAGGGGAAAAGCCACACCACTGCTCCCAGTGTGGAAAGAGTTTTAACCAGTCAAGGGACCTGAAAGAACATGAGAGAATACATACAGGGGAAAAGCCATACCACTGCTCCCAGTGTGCAAAGCGTTTTACACAGTTAGGTCACCTGAAACGTCATCAAAGAACACACACCGGAGAGAAGCCTTACCACTGCTCTCAGTGTGGAAAGAGTTTTGCCCAGTTAAGTCACCTGAAAGAACATAAGAGATTGCACACAGGGGAGAAGCCTTACCACTGCTCCCAGTGTAGAAAGAAATTTTCCTCACTAGCGAACCTGAAAAGACATGAGGACACACACAGGAGATAAGCCTTCCAATGCTCCCAGGACCTGTAAATTGATATTTCACATCACATCATCAGAGAACTTACAGTGCTCCCATTGTCTTATATTTTTTACGAAGAATGTGTTTTTTGATTATGCCATATGAAATCGAACTGTACAAAAAATAGATTTGTATGTTTTTATTAGAAAAACATGAATTGAATATGGAGTATTTCAGTTTAAATATACAGTACGCCCGTGTTAATGTAGACTGCTCTGTGATTAAAACATCATTTTAAAACTCTGGCTATGTGTGTGTTTGTGTGTTTATCGGAGTGTGTCATTCCTCCAGCACTACAGATAATCTATTTGGATGTGATGCATTTTGCTCCATTGTTTCCCTCCAAGGAGCCACCATTGGAAGACACAAGGAGTTACTTCTTAACGTTGTGGAGGGCCTCCGTACCTTGGCGGGAACCCTTCAATTCATTGCTGGAACAAGCCACAACGGTAACCTTCCAGACTCCTAGTAACCCCACTACCAGAGGTGTTTCTCCCCATACCCATTTCAGTTGGTGGCCCACTCTGGATTTATATCTGACAGAGTGGCTGTAAAATAAATAGTATGGTCACATTTTACAGATGAAGCTTGATTTGGAATGTCTGAGTAGTTCTATATGATGTCATAATACACCCTCTGATAATCAAGTGATGTTTGGAATGTCTGAGTCGTTCTATCTGATGTCATAATAGACCCCTCTGATAGTGACACATTTGCTCCATTGTTTCCATTTCAGTTGGTTTCCCACTCTGATGATGTATATCTGACAGAGGGGCTGTAAATGAATAGTATGATGACATCATACAGATCTTGGTGGAGTTCCTGACCGACTTGACGTGCAGATGTTGCATTGCATCAACCAATGGTTGCGTGTCACGTCTTTAACTGTGCAGTAGGGCATCGGAATGCTATATCATATGATGTGGTTAGCTGATATGTTAAATACCTATTCAGACGTTGTAAGATGAGATCTGGCATGCATCTGCAACCTAACCAGGGAGGTACACAGAGTGGCTTTAACTTCACTAGAGGTACCCAAATTAAACTGCCTAAATCTTCCACTCTAACGTTTCCACAGAGTGGCTTTAACTTCACTAGGGTAGGGGGGCTTCCAGTAGATGTCAGCATTCGAATTTTGGATGAAAAGCCCAAATTAAATTGCCGTGGGCGTGGCAGCATCATGTTGTGGGGGTGCTTTGCTGCAGGAGAGACTGGTGCACTTCACAAAATATGGCATCACGAGGGAGGAAAATTATGTGGATATATTGAAGCAACATCTCAAGACATCAGTCAGGAAGTTAAAAGCTTAGTTGCAAATGGGTCTTCCAAACGGACAATGACCCCAAGCATATTTCCACTCTAAAGTATCCAAAACTGTTAAAATCATGTCTCTGAGTATAACAGAACTGATATGGCAGGCGAAAACCTGAGGAGAATCCAACCAGGAAGTACTATTATTTTGAAAGGCTGTTTTTCCATTGGAAGCCTATCCACCATACAAAGACTTAGGACCCAGTACACAAGCTCTATGGGTTCTTCTACATGTGACCAGTCTTTAGGCATTGTTTCAGGCTTTTACTCTGAAAAATGAGGGAGATTGTCCTCTGATTGAAAGTGCTCTGTGGAAATGTCCATTCATCAGCCGTGCGCCTGATCGTGAACGCTCCTTTCCTATTGACAAAGCTTTTGTCCGGTTGAAATATTATTGGAGGTATTTGGACATAAAGATGAACATTTATTGTCTAACATGGAGACCTGGGAGTGCCACCAGATGAAGATCATCAAAGGTAAGTGATTCATTTTAATCGCTATTTCTGACTTTTGTGACACTCTCCTTGGTTGGAAAATGGCTGTATGGTTCTCTGTGGCTAGGAGCTGACCTAACATAATCGCAAAGTGTGCTTTTGCCGTAAAGCATTTTTCAAATCTGACACAGCATTATATTAACACATTATATTAAGGAGAAGTTTATCTGTATTCGTATGTTTAACACTTGTATCTTTTATCCATGTTTATGATGAGTAATTTCTGTTAATTGATGTGGCTCTCTGCACTTTCACCGGATGTTTGTTTGAGACAATGCATTTCTGAACATGACAACAATTTCAAATGAGGTTTTTGGACATAAAGATGAACTTTATCGAACAAAACACGCATTTATTGTGTAACATGAAGTCCTGTGAGTGCCATCTGATGAAGATCACCAAAGGTTAGTGATTAATTTAATCGCTATTTCTGACTTTTATGAGCCCTCTCCATGGCTGGAAAATGGCTGTATGGTTATCTGTGACTAGGCGCTGACCTAACATAATCGGTTGGTGTGCTTTCGCGGTAAAGCCTATTTGAAATCGGACACTCAGCTGGATTTACAAGAAGTTGATCTTTAAAATGGTGTATAATACTTGTATGTTTGAGGAATTTTAATTATGGGATTTCTGTTGTTTTGAATTTGGCGCCCTGCAATTCACTGGCTGTTGTCGAGGTGGGACGCTAGTAGTCTGGTCACATCTAACAGAGTGGCTTTAATAGTCTGGTCACATCTAACAGAGTGACTTTACTAGTCTGGTCACATCTAACAGAGTGGCTTTAATAGTCTGGTCACATCTAACAGAGTGGCTTTAATAGTCTGGTCACATCTAACAGAGTGACTTTAAATAGTCTGGTCACATCTAACAGAGTGACTTTAATAGTCTGGTCACATCTAACAGAGTGACTTTAGTGGCTCTAAAGAGTGATTTAGTCTGGTCACATCTAACAGAGTGACTTTAATAGTCTGGTCACATCTAACAGAGTGTCTTTACTAGTCTGGTCACATCGAACAGAGTGACTTTACTAGTCTGGTCACATCTAACAGAGTGGCTTAAAATAGTCTGGTCACATCTAACAGAGTGACTTTAATAGTCTGGTCACATCTAACAGAGTGACTTTAGTAGTCTGGTCACATCTAACAGAGTGGCTTTACTAGTCAAAATCAAAAATCAAATCAAATTTATTTATATAGCCCTTCGTACATCAGCTGATATCTCAAAGTGCTGTACAGAAACCCAGCCTAAAACCCCAAACAGCAAGCAATGCAGGTGTAGAAGCACGGTGGCTAGGAAAAACTCCCTAGAAAGGCCAAAACCTAGGAAGAAACCTAGAGAGGAACCAGGCTATGTGGGGTGGCCAGTCCTCTTCTGGCTTTGCCGGGTGGAGATTATAACAGAACATGGCCAAGATGTTCAAAAAAATGACCAGCATGGTCGTATAATAATAAGGCAGAACAGTTGAAACTGGAGCAGCAGCACGGTCAGGTGGACTGGGGACAGCAAGGAGTCATCATGTCAGGTAGTCCTGGGGCATGGTCCTAGGGCTCAGGTCCTCCGAGAGAGAGAGAGAGAGAGAGAGAGAGAGAAGCGAGAATTACTAGTCTGGTCACATCTAACAGAGTGACTTTAATAGTCTGGTCACATCTAACAGAGTGACTTTACTATTCTGGTCACATCTAACAGAGTGACTTTACTAGTCTGGTCACATCTAACAGAGTGACTTTACTAGTCTGGTCACATCTAACAGAGTGACTTTACTAGTCTGGTCACATCTAACAGTCTGTCTGGTCACATCTAACAGAGTGACTTTACTAGTCTGGTCACATCTAACAGAGTGACTTTACTAGTCTGGTCACATCTATAACAGAGTGGCTTTACTAGTCTGGTCACATCTAACAGAGTGACTTTAATAGTCTGGTCACATCTAACAGAGTGACTTTAATAGTCTGGTCACATCTAACAGAGTGGCTTTAATAGTCTGGTCACATCTAACAGAATGGCTTTACTAGTCTGGTCACATCTAAAACAGAGTGACTTTAATAGTCTGGTCACATCTATAAGAAACAGAGTGAACCAGGCTTTACAGTCTGGTCACATGGCCAAGATGTTCTAACAGAGTGACTTTAATAGTCTGGTCACATCTAACAGAGTGACTTTACTAGTCTGGTCACATCTAACAGATTGACTTTACTAGTCTGGTCACATCTAACAGAGTGACTTTAATAGTCTGGTCACATCTAACAGAGTGACTGAATGGAGATCACCGTTAAACCATATGTGCAGAATGGAGATCACCATTAAACCATATGGTGCAGAATGGAGATCACCATTAAACCATATGGTGCAGAATGGAGATCACCATTAAACCATATGGTGCAGCATGGAGATCACCATTAAACCATATGGTGCAGCATGGAGATCACCATTAAACCATATGGTGCAGAATGGAGATCACCATTAAACCATATGATGCAAACCATATGGTGCAGAATGGAGATCACCTTTAAACCATATGGTGCAGAATGGAGATCACTGTTAAACCATATGGTGCAGAATGGAGATCACCATTAAACCATATGGTGCAGAATGGAGATCACCATTAAACCATATGGTGCAGCATGGAGATCACCGTTAAACCATATGGTGCAGAATGGAGATCACTGAGATCACTGTTAAACCATATGGTGCAGAATGCAGATCTCTTCCTCTTCTTTCCCTATAACAGCCTCATCTTCCTCCTTTTTTCATTCTGAAAGCTTCTTCCTCTCCTTTCACTGTAATATCCTCCTTCTCTTTCATTCTGATAGCTTCTACCTCCTCCTCTTCCACTGGGACAGCCTCTATCCCCTCTTCCACTCCAAACGGAGATTTCTCTTCTTTCACTGTAACACCCCCTTCTTCTTCTTCTTCTTCTTTTCACGACAATGTTCAGCCCCAGAGCTTCTTTCTCTGTCCAGTAGATCTCCTCTTCTTTACCAAGGGTTGGAGAAGTTTAGTGAGCTCATGTCAGGGATGTTAGTTAGCATTAGCGACTAGCCTAGTGCTAGGCTCAGTATCAATCTTAACAAGTTTGCAAATTTGGTTAAAGTTTACAGTAGATATACGTAAACAGAATTGTGTTTGAAACACTGCGATTCGCGAATGTAAATAAAACATGGTGTAAAGCGCATCAAATGCTTCGGTTTTAAGTTAGCTAGCAAGCAAAAAAAAAAACTGTCTGAAAGAGTATCCGTGTTGTTGTTCCTGAAGAAGCGTCCGTCCAGTCCATTATACGTCACGGAGAATCATCACCTGAAAGACGCTCATCGCCATCTGCTGACTGGAGTGGGTAACGCAGTTTGGAAACAATATTTACAACATTGTTTACATTAGTAAAAAAAAATTCATTTTTCAAACACAAGATATGTTTTCTCTTACGTCTTGCAAATAATACCTTCATATACACAGACGGAGAACCCTCAAGGAAAATTCCCATTGGATTCCCATTTTTTTTAACAGGGTTACAGGTAGTTTTCATATTCGAATTTCATATTTTATATTTTATTGTACCTATGGGCTACCACGAGAAAGAAGAAGAAATGCATACAAGAACAGTATGGGCTCTCGAGTGGCACAGCGGTGGTAAGCCACTGCATCTCAGCCCTAGAGGCGTCAATACAGACAACCCTGGTTCGAATCCAGGCTGTATCGCAAACTCTTGCATGTCAGTTGGCACAGGTACAGCTAGGTACAGACAGGTACAGCCAGGTACAGACAGGTACAGCCAGGTACAGCTAGGTACAGCCAGTTACAGCTAGGTACAGCCAGGTACAGCTAGGTACAGACAGGTACAGCCAGGTACAGCCAGGTACAGCTAGGTACAGCCAGTTACAGCTAGGTACAGCCAGTTACAGCTAGGTACAGCTAGGTAAAGACAGGTACAGCTAGGTACAGACAGGTACAGCTAGGTACAGCCAGTTACAGCTAGGTACAGCTAGGTACAGCCAGGTACAGCTAGGTACAGCTAGGTACAGCCAGGTACAGCCAGGTACAGCTAGGTACAGCCAGGTACAGCCAGGTACAGCTAGGTACAGCCAGGTACAGCTAGGTACAGCCAGGTACAGCCAGGTACAGCTAGGTACAGCAGCAGGTACAGCCAGGTACAGCTAGGTACAGCTAGGTACAGCCAGGTACAGCTAGGTACAGATAGGTACAGCCAGGTACAGCAGGTACAGCTAGGTACAGCCAGGTACAGCTAGGTACAGCCAGGTACAGCCAAGACCCCTTTTTGATTGGCAATTGCAAGAAGACATCCAACAGTCCCCTGGAGAGCGCCCTGGGCATGGGCAACATACAGTGGGGCAAAAAGTATTTAGTCAGCCACCAATTGTGCAAGTTCTCTAGGTACATAAAAAGATGAGAGAGGCCTGTAATTTTCATCATAGGTACACTTCAACTATGACAGATAAAATGAGAAAAAAAGTCCAGAAAATCACATTGTAGGATTTTTAATGAATTTATTTGCAAATTATGGTGGAAAATAAGTATTTGGTCACCTAGTTCTGGGACACTGTAATGTCCATGGAGAATTAAGAGCAACTCCTCCCAGCTGCCCACTGCTCTGAGGCTAGGAAACACTGTCACCACTGATAAATCCAAATCCACTATAATTGAGAATTTCAATTAGCATTTCTCTACGGCTGGCCATGCTTTCCACTTGGCTACCCCTACCCCAGTCAACTGCCCGGCACCCTCCACAACAACCCGCCAAAGCCCCCACCATTTCTCCTTCACCCAAATCCAGATAGCTGATGTTCTGAAAGAGCTGCAAGAGCTCTCTTTCTAAAATGATCTGCCGAAATTGTTGAAACCCCTATTACTAGCCTGTTCAGCCTCTCTTTCGTATCGTCTGAGATTCCCAAAGATTGAAAGCTGCCGCGGTCATCCCCCTCTTCAAATGGGGTGACACTCTAGACCCAAACTGCTACAGACCTATATCTATACTACCCTGTCTTTCTAAGGTCTTCGAAAGCCAAGTTAACAAACAGATTACTGACCATTTCGAATCCCACCATAACTTCTCCGCTATGCAATCTGGTTTCAGAGCTGGTCATGGGTGCACCTCAGCCACGCTCAAGGTTCTAAACGACATCATAACCGCCATCGATAAGAGACATTACTGTGCAGCCGTATTCATCGACCTGGCCAAGGCTTTCAACTCTGTCAATCACAACATTCTTATTGGCAGACAATTTCTCAAATGATTGCCTCGCCTGGTTTACCAACTAATTCTCTGATAGAGTTCAGTGTGTCAAATCGGAGGAACTGTTGTCCGGACCTCTGACAGTCTCTATGGGTGTGCCACAGGGTTCAATTCTCGGGCCGACTCTCTTTTCTGTATACATCAATGATGTTGCTCTTGCTGCTGGTGATTCTCTGATCCACCTCTACGCAGACGACACCATTCTGTACACTTCTGGCCCCTCCTTGGACACTGTGTTAACTAACCTCCAGACGAGCTTCAATGCCATACAACTCTCCTTCCGTGGCCTCCAACTGCTCTTAAACGCAAGTAAAACTAAATGCATGCTATTCAATCGATCACTGCCCGCACCTGCTCACCTGTCCAGCATCACTACTCTAGACGGCTCTGACTTAGAATACGTGGACAACTACAAATACCTGGGTGTCTGGTTAGACTGTAAACTCTACTTCCAGACTCACATTAAGCATCTCCAAACCAAAATTAAATCTAGAATCGGCTTCCTATATCGCAACAAAGCATCCTTCACTCATGCTGTCAAACATACCCTTGTAAAACTGACCATCCTACCGATCCTTGACTTTGGTGATGTCATCTATAAAATAGCCTCCAACACTCTACTCAACAAACTGAATGCAGTCTAGGTAAAGTCCCCCCTTATCTCAGCTCGCTGGTCACCATAGCATCTCCCACCTGTAGCACACGCTCCAGCAGGTATATCTCTCTAGTCACCCCCAAAACCAATTCTTTCTTTGGCCGCCTCCCTTCCAGTTCTCTGCTGCCAATGACTGGAACGAACTACAAAAATCTCTGAAACTGGAAACACTTATCTCCCTCACTAGCTTTAAGCACCAACTGTCAGAGCAGCTCACAGATTACTGCACCTGTACATAGCCCACCTATAATTTAGCCCAAACAACGACCTCTTTCCCTACTGTATTTAATTAATTAATTTATTTTGCTCCTTTGCACCCCATTATTTTTATTCCTACTTTGCACATTCTTCCATTGCAAATCTACCATTCCAGTGTTTTACTTGCTATATTGTATTTACTTTGCCACCATGGCCTTTTTTGCCTTTACCTCCCTTCTCACCTCATTTGCTCACATCGTATATAGACTTGTTTATACTGTATTATTGACTGTATGTTTGTTTTACTCCATGTGTAACTCTGTGTCGTTGTATCTGTCGAACTGCTTTGCTTTATCTTGGCCAGGTCGCAATTGTAAATGAGAACTTCTTCTCAACTTGCCTACCTGGTTAAATAAAGGTGAAATAAAAAAATAAAATAAAAAATCTCAGCTCACTGGTCACCATAGCAGCACCCACTCGTAGCACGCGCTCCAGCAGGTATATTTCACTGGTCACCCCCAAAGCTAATTCCTCCTTTGGTCGTCTTTCCTTCCAGTTCTCTGCTGCCCATGACTGGAACGAATTGCAAAAATCTCTGAAGCTGGAGACTCACATCTCCCTCACTAGCTTTATGCACCAGCTGTCAGAGCAGCTTACAGATCACTGCACCTGTACATAGCCCACCTGTAAACAGCCCATCCAACTACCTCATCCCCATGCTAGTATTTATTTATTTATCTTGCTCCTTTGCACCCCAGTATCTCTACTTGCACATTAATCTTCTGCACATCTACCATTCCAGTGTTTAATCGCTATATTATAATTACTTCGCCACTATGGCCTATTTATTGCCTTTACCTCCCTTATCCTACCTCATTTGCTCTCACTGTATATAGATTTTCTTTTTCTACTGTATTATTGACTGTATGTTTGTTTATTCCATGTGTAACTCTGTGCCGAACTTTATTATTTATTTATTTCCTTAACTTACCTCATTTGCACTCACTGTATAAAGACTTTGTTTTCTTTTTTTCTACTGTATTATTGACTGTATGTTTTGTTTATTCCACATGTAACTCTGTGTAGTTGTTTGTGTCGAACTGCTATGCTTTATCTTGGCCAGGTCGCAGTTGTAAATGAGAACTTGTTCTCAACTAGCCTACCTGGTTAAATAAAGGTGAAATAAAAATAAAAACCAGAAGATGGTTGTCATTAGCATCATCGCTAATAGGGCTCCCGAGTGGCGCAGTGGTCTAAGGCACTGCATCTCAGTGCTAGAAGCGTCACTACAGACCCTGGTTTGATGCTGGGCTGTTTCAATACCGGCCGTGATTGGGAGTCCCATAGGGCGGCACCCAATTGGCCCAGCATCGTCCAGGTTAGGGTTTGGCCGGGTAGGGCGTCAATGTAAATAAGAATTTGTTCTTAACTGACTTGCCTAGTTAAAATAAAGGTTAAAAAATAAATAAATAATAACAGCTACACATAGTGGATCATAAGCATCATCGCTAACAGCTACACATAGTGGATCATTAGCATCATCGCTAACAGCTACACATAGTGGATCATTAGCATCATCGCTAACAGCTACACATAGTGGTAGACAAATGCACTCAGACAGGGGCATTTCCTGGCTGTTTCCTCTTCAGAAACTTGAAGGAAAATACAAATCGCGAATTCAAAAATGGCTTGCAGACAGTGAATATAGAATAACTATAACAAAAATGAATCCAAACTATAAATTATACCACCACCCAAAATCACACTTTAGAGACAGGAAGGGTAAAGGGGCATCTTTCTCTACACAGGTAGAGTCCTATCTGTCCATGTTGCCTTTTGCAAAGTGGGCACTGCTTCATGTGGAAACACCAACACTCACATAAATATCCCACATGCCACTGGGTGAGAAGTTTTCATTGTTTTTGGGCAGCATTATGTGAGGTGTTATTATGTGTTGTTAGTGATGAGCCTTGGTCAATTTAGCTTGAATATGACACCCTCTTCAACCTGTCACCTAATCCTACCTAATGAGCAGGTCAGCCCTGGAGTAAAGTATTGGCTGTAAGAAGTAAGAGAAAACAACATCTGGTTGTTTTTAATAAATTACTACTTATGGTATTGCTTGCCAGAATAAACATTGTAATTAATACTTTTCCAATCTGCGTTACCCACTCCAGTCAGCAGGAGGCCATGTGAGTCTTTCACGTGATGCTTCTTGCGTGACGTATAATCTAGTGGACGGAACTGGAAGCGTCTTCAACAGCGACAAAGGGCTTCTGATTCACCCACCGCGGTGGTTTGCTAGCGAACGTAAAACATTGTTGTGTGTATATTACTCTTGGTGTTTAGAACATAATTATGTTTACGTATCTACTAGTTAATCTAAACGCTTAAATGAGCAAATGTGTTACATTGATACGGCACGAGGCTAATCTCCCGGAGCATAAACTCACTAAGCTCGACGGAGAAAGAAGCTCTGATGAAAGGAGAGGAAGAAGCTTTCAGGATGAAAAGGGAGGAAGAGGACGCTATCACATTGAAAGAAGAAGATATTACAGTTAAAGAGGAAGATGGGAAAGAGGTTGTCAGAGTGGAAGAGGAGGAGGTAGAAGCTTTCAGAATCAAAAAGGAGGAAGATGCCGTAACATTGAAAGAAGAGAATGTAGTGAAAGAAGAGGAAGAACCTTTTGGAGTAAAAGAGGAAGAGGAGGATATCTCAATAAAACAGGAGGAGACTGAAGTTCCGATTTCCACCAGTGAGTACTGTCTTAAAAACAGGGCCACAAACTACCCAGTTCTTGAACTAATGTGTGGTTTTAAAGGGCCATTCTACTGAAGATCTCCTCTTGAATATGTCGTTCAGTACTGTGGGAATTGTTTAAGGGATAATCTGCCATTGGTCCATATGTTTTTGGGACTTCGATGTATTGAATTCTCATTCTCCATGTGGTCTACATTAAAGTTCACCTCATCTAATATAACAGGCTTTTACATTTTTTTTAATTTTTAAAATTCAATGTTGGTGCATCATTTCTACTTAAAATATCAAAGGGACACAAAAGGCACCAATTTCATTGATTGCAATACAAGATCATAAGTTCACCATCTGTTTGATGTTCTCGTTCAGGAGAGAGACATGAGAGACATGACTATCCTGGATCCTCTGGGGAGCCTCAACAACATCCTGATGATGACGAGGCAGAGAGGAGTCTCTCCAGATCAGAACACCAGATGGTACAGCTTGGTCTATCAGGGTCTGGGCTGGGTTTCTGTAAAGCACTATATGTCTACAGTGACATCAGCATCCATCATGATATGTGTCTGTGTCCCCTCTTTATCGTTACCAGGACAAAGCTAGCCCTTCCTCCCTCCCGGAGTCCCCATGTCGTGCCTCTCCCGGTAGCACCTTACTGCTGGGTATGAAGAGGTTGTCTGTGCTGCTGGTGGACTGCAGGAAAACAACGGAGCTGACTGGAACTGTGAGAGGAGGAGAAGAGAAGAAAGGATCAGATTTGACACATCAAAGTAAGTGCTGTAGTTTAGTTTGAACAAATAAATAGATCTTTCGCTGGTATCTGTTCCCAATAGGGCTGTCCCCGACTAATACAAATACAGCTTTGCAGACTCTTGGCATTCTCTCAACCAGCTTCACCTGGAATTATTTTCCAACAGTCTTCAAACCAAACTTTATTTGCCACATGCGCCGAATACAACAAGTGTAGACTTTACCGTGAAATGCTTACTTACAAGCCCTTAACCAACAGTTCAGTTAAATGTAAATTGTCTGGTGGGTATTTGTATGAATTGTTCAGCAGTCTAATGGCTTTGGGGTAGAAGCTGTTGAGGAGCCTTTTGGTCCTAGACTTGGCGCTCCAGTACCGCTTGCCGTGGGGTAGCAAAGAAAACAGTCTATAACTTGGGTGACTGGAGTCTCAGACGATTTTAGGAGGAGTTCCCACATATGCTGGGCACTTGTTGGCTGCTTTTCCTTCACTCTGCCATCCAACTCATCCAAAACCATCTCAATTGTCAGGACACCGTTAAACGGGTGTCCTGACTCTCTCGGTCATTAAAGATCCCATGGCACTTATCGTAAGAGTAGGGGTGTTAACCCCGGTGTCCTGGCTAAATTCTCAATCTGGCCATCAAACCATCACGGTCACTAATAATCCCCAGTTTACAATTGGCTCATTCATCCCCCTCCTCTCCCCTGTAACTATTCCCCAGGTCGTTGCTGCAAATGAGAACGTGTTCTCAGTCAACTTACC
Source organism: Oncorhynchus tshawytscha (assembly GCF_018296145.1). Lineage (NCBI taxonomy): Eukaryota > Metazoa > Chordata > Actinopteri > Salmoniformes > Salmonidae > Oncorhynchus > Oncorhynchus tshawytscha. Next base: position 41,626 of record NW_024609632.1, on the reverse strand, counting down.
TGGTAAAATAACGGATACATTAAAAATGTAAAAATTAAATTGGGTTGAGGCCGGTTGATTTGTGGAGGCCCGGTCATCTGATGCAGCTCTCTCCAAAAATCTCACATTTGGACTCATTGGACCAAAGGACAGATATCCACCGGTCTAATGTCCATTGCTCGTTTTTCTTGGCCCAAGCAAGTCTCTTCTTCTTATTGGTGTCCTTTAGTAGTGGTTTCCTTGCAGCAATTCGACCATGAACACCTGATTCACGCAGTCTCCTCTGAACAGTCTCCTCTGAACAGTCTCCTCTAAACAGTCTCCTCTGAACAGTCTCCTCTGAACAGTCTCCTCTGAACAGTCTCCTCTAAACAGTCTCCTCTAAACAGTCTCCTCTAAACAGTTGATGTTGAGATGTGCCTGTTGTGGAACTCTATGAAGCATTTATTTGGGCTGCAATCTGAGGTGCTGTTAACTCATCCTCTGCAGCAGGGATAACTGGGTCTTTCTTTCCTGTGGCGGTCCTCATGTGACAGTTTCATCACATCTTCTCTAAACCAACTCTACCTTGTCACAACACAACTGATTGGCTCAAATGCTTTAAAAAGGAAAGAAATTAACACAAATTAACTTTTAACAAGGCACACCTGTTAATTGAAGGCGTGCACACCACCCACCTCTTCTGAGTATATTACTTGTGGAAGGGAGGTACTCAGAGTGGGCTTCTAGTCTGACTCAGGAGGCACGCACACCACCCACCACTTCTGAGTATATTATTTGTGGAAGAGTGGTACTCAGAGTGGGCTTCTAGTCTGACTCAGGAGGCACGCACACCACCCACCACTTCTGAGTATATTACTTGCAAATGTTCAGTCTCTGGATAGTAAAGTTGACGAGCTCATGGTGAGGATTCCCTTCCAGAGAGACATTGGGGATTGTAGCATACTCTTTTTCAAGGAAACATGGCATAGTGTAGTTATTCCCTCTGTAAGGCAATCAAACAGGCAAAACGTCAGTATAGAGACAAAGTGGAGTCACAATTCAACGGCTCAGACACGAGACGTATGTGACAGGGTTTACAGACAATCACGGACTACAAAGGGAAAACCAGCCACGTCGCGGATACCGGCGTCTTGCTTCCGGACAAGCTAAACACCTTCTTCGCCCGCTATGAGGATAACACAGTGCCACCAACGCGGCCCGCTACCAAGGACTGTGGAGATCTCCTTCTCCGTGGCTGACATGAGTAAGACATTTAAGCGTCTTAACCCTTGCAAAGCTGTCGGCTCATCCTCAGAGCATGTGCAGACCAACTGGCTGAACATATTCAACATGTTCAATCTCTCCCTATCTCAGTCTGCTGTCCCCACATGCTTCAAGATGTCCACCATTGTTCCCATACCCAAGAAATCAAAGGTAACTATCGTCCTGTAGCACTCACTTCTGTCGTCATGAAGAGCTTTGAGAGACTAATCAAGGATCGTATCACCTCAACCTGACACCCTAGACCCATTTCAATTTGCTTACCGCACCAATAGATCCACAGATGATGCAATCACCATCACACTGTACACTGCCCTATCCCATCTGGACAAGAGGAATACCTATGTAAGAATACTGTTCATTGACTGTAGCTCAGCATTCAACACCATAGTACCCTTCAAGCTCATCATTAAGCCTGGGTCTGAACCCCGCCCTGTGCAACTGGGTCCTGGACTTCCTGACGGGCCGCCCCCAGGTGGTGAAGGTAGGGAACAACACCTCCACTTCGCTGATCCTCATCACTGGGGCCCCATAAGGATGCGTGCTCAGCCCCCTCCTGTACTCCCTGTTCACCCATGAACTCAATCATCAAGTTTGCAGACGACACAACAGTAGTGGGCCTGATTACCAACAATGATGAGGCAGCCTACAGGGAGAAGGTGAGGGCCCTGGGAGTGTGGTGCCAGGAAATTAATCTCACACCCAACGTCAACAAAACAGCTGATTGTGGACTTCAGGAAACAGCAGAGGGAGCACGCCCCCATCCACATCGATGGGACCTCAGTGGAGAAGGTGGAAAGCTTTAAATTCCTCAGCCTACACATCACTGACAATCTGAAATGGTCCACCCACACAGACAGTGTGGTGAAGAAGGCACAACAGCACCTTAAACCCTCACAAACCTTTACAGATGCACAATTGAGAGCATCCTGTCGGGCTGGTACGGAAACTGCACCTCCCACAACCGCTGGGCTCTCCAGAGGGTAGTGAGGTCTGCCCAACGCATCACCGAAGGCAAACTACCTGCCCTCCAGGACACCTACACCACCCGACGTCACAGGAAGGCCATAAAGATCATCAAGGACAACAACCACCCGAGCCACTGCCTGTTCACCCCGCTATCATCCAGAAGGCGAGGTCAGTACAGGTGCATCAAAGCTGGGACCGAGAGACTGAAAAACAGCTTCTATCTCAAGGCCATCAGACTGTTAAACAGCTTCTATCTCAAGGCCATCAGACTGTTAAACAGCCATCACTAACATTAGAGGCTGCTGCCCTATAGGCATAAATACATAGACTATTAATATCTATCATAGACTAGGAATCACTGGCCACTTTAAGGAATGGAACACTAGTCACTGTAATAATGTTTACATATCTGGCATTACTCATCTCATATGTACATACTGTATTCTATACTATTCTACTGTATCTTAGTCTATGCATTACCCATCTCATATGTATATACTGTATTCTATACTATTCTACTGTATCTTAGTCTATGCATTACTCATCTCATATGTATATACTGTATTCTATACTATTCTACTGTATCTTAGTCTATGCATTACTCATCTCATATGTACATACTGTATTCTATACTATTCTACTGTATCTTAGTCTATGCATTACCCATCTCATATGTATATACTGTATTCTATACTATTCTACTGTATCTTAGTCTATGCATTACTCATCTCATATGTACATACTGTATTCTATACTATTCTACTGTATCTTAGTCTATGTGTTACCATCTCATATGTACATACTGTATTCTATACTATTCTACTGTATCTTAGTCTATGTATTACTCATCTCATATGTACATACTGTATTCTATACTATTATATTGTATCTTAGTCTATGCATTACCCATCTCATATGTATATACTGTATTCCATACTATTCTACTGTATCTTAGTCTATGCATTACTCATCTCATATGTATATACTGTTTTCTATACTATTCTACTGTATCTTAGTCTATGCATTACTCATCTCATATGTATATACTGTTTTCTATACTATTCTACTGTATCTTAGTCTATCTCATCTCATATGTACATACTGTATTCTATACTATTCTACTGTATCTTAGTCTATGCATTACTCATCTCATATGTATATACTGTATTCTATACTATTCTACTGTATCTTAGTCTATGCATTACCCATCTCATATGTATATACTGTATTCTATACTATTATACTGTATCTTAGTCTATGCATTACCCATCTCATATGTACATACTGTATTCTATACTATTCTACTGTATCTTAGTCTATGCATTACTCATCTCATATGTATATACTGTATTCTATACTATTCTACTGTATCTTAGTCTATGTATTACTCATCTCATATGTACATACTGTATTCTATACTATTCTACTGTATCTTAGTCTATATGTATATACTGTATTCTATACTATTCTACTGTATCTTAGTCTATGTATTACTCATCTCATATGTACATACTGTATTCTATACTATTCTACTGTATCTTAGTCTATGCATTACCCATCTCATATGTATATACTGTATTCTATACTATTCTACTGTATCTTAGTCTATGTATTACTCATCTCATATGTATATACTGTATTCTATACTATCTATTGTATCTTAGTCTATGCATTACCCATCTCATACGTATATACTGTATTCTATACTATTCTACTGTATCTTAGTCTATGTATTACTCATCTCATATGTACATACTGTATTCTATACTATTCTACTGTATCTTAGTCTATGTATTACTCATCTCATATGTACATACTGTATTCTATACTATTCTACTGTATCTTAGTCTATGCATTACCCATCTCATATGTATATACTGTATTCTATACTATTCTACTGTATCTTAGTCTATGTATTACTGTATTCTATACATCTCATATCTATGTATTACTCATCTCATATGTATTCTATACTATTCTACTGTATCTTAGTCTATGCATTACTCATCTCATATGTATATACTGTATTCTATACTATTCTACTGTATCTTAGTCTATGCATTACTCATCTCATATGTATATACTGTATTCTATATTCTATTCTTAGTCTATGTATCTTATCTCATATGTCTGTATTCTATACTATTCTACTGTATCTTATTACTCATCTCATATGTATATACTGTATTCTATACTATTCTACTGTATCTTAGTCTATGCATTACCCATCTCATATGTACATACTGTATTCTATACTATTCTACTGTATCTATATTACTATCTCATATGTATATACTGTATTCTATACTTACTTAGTCTGTGTTACTCATCTCATATGTATATACTGTATTCTATACTATTCTACTGTATCTTAGTCTGTATTACTCTCATATGTATATACTGTATTCTATACTATTCTACTGTATCTTAGTCTACTCATCTCATATGTATATACTGTATTCTATACTATTCTACTGTATCTTAGTCTATGTATTACTCATCTCATATGTATATACTGTATTCTATACTATTCTACTGTATCTTAGTCTATGTATTACTCATCTCATATGTATATACTGTATTCTATACTATTCTACTGTATCTTAGTCTATGTATTACTCATCTCATATGTACATACTGTATTCTATACTATTCTACTGTATCTTAGTCTATGTATTACTCATCTCATATGTATATACTGTATTCTATACTATTCTACTGTATCTTAGTCTATGTATTACTCATCTCATATGTATATACTGTATTCTATACTATTCTACTGTATCTTAGTCTATGCATTACCCATCTCATATGTATATACTGTATTCTATACTATTCTACTGTATCTTAGTCTATGCATTACTCATCTCATATGTACATACTGTATTCTATACTATTCTACTGTATCTTAGTCTATGCATTACCCATCTCATATGTATATACTGTATTCTATACTATTCTACTGTATCTTAGTCTATGCATTACTCATCTCATATGTATATACTGTATTCTATACTATTCTACTGTATCTTAGTCTATGCATTACCCATCTCATATGTATATACTGTATTCTATACTATTCTACTGTATCTTAGTCTATGCATTACTCATCTCATATGTATATACTGTATTCTATACTATTCTACTGTATCTTAGTCTATGCCACTCTGACATCGCTCGTCAAAATATGTATATATTATTAATTCCATTCCTTTAAAATTTAGATGTGTGTGTATTGTTGTGAAATTGTTAGATATTACTTGTTAGTTATTACTCATCTGTTGGAGCTAGAGAAACAAGCATTAAGCCGCAATAACACCTGCTAAACATGTTTAACATTTGATTTTACCTCATGAAGATGGTTGAGAGAATGCCAAGAGTGTGCAAAGCTGTCATCAAGGCAAAGGGAGGCTACTTTGAAGAATCTCAAATATAAAATATATTTGGTTACTACATGTGTTATTTCATAGTTTTGATGTCTTCATTGTAGACTAATAATGTAGAAAATAGTAAAAAATAAAGAAAAACCTTGGAATGAGTAGGTGTGTCCAAACTTTTGTCTGGTACTATATACTGAACAAAAGTAGAAACATGTAACAATTTCAACGAGTTACAGTTCATATAAGGAAATCAGTCAGTAAGTCAGTCATTGTAAATAAATTCATTCGGCCTATGTACTTCACATTACTGGGCAGGGGAACAGCCATGGGTGGGCCTGGGAGGGCATAAGCCCACCCACTTGGAAGACCGGCCTACCCGCTGGGGAGCCAAGACCAGCCCAGCCAATGAAGCTGTCTGGGTGGCAGGTCTAAGACAATGTGGAGGTCCTGAGCTGGCTATACGTGGTCTGCGGTTGTGAAGCCGGTTGGATGCCAAATTCTCTATAATTAATTGAATGTTCATTTCTGCCTAATTCTCTGGAAACTGCTCCAGTGGATGTTCCTGCAGTCAGCATGCCAATTGCAAACTCCCTCTGAAACCTCTCCTGCAGAGGATAAGTTCACTATTCAAATTGCAGCACAAATAACTGCTTCACAGAGTAGAAGTAACAGACATCAACATGTTCAGAGGAGACTGTGTGAATCAGGCCTTCAATGTTGAATTTATGCAAAGAAACCACTACTCAAGGACACCAATAAGAAGAAGAGACTTGCTTGGGCCAAGAAACACGAGCAATGGACATTAGATCTGTCCTTTGTCCAAATTTGAGATTTTCGGGTTCTTTGTGAGACACAGAGGAGGTGAACAGATGATCTCTGCATGTGTGGTTCCCACCGTGAAGCATGGAGGAGGTGGAGTGGGGGTACTTTGCTGGTCACACTGTCTGTGATTTATTTAGAATTCAATGCACACTTAACCAGCATGGCTACCACAGCATTCTGCAGCGATACGCCATCCCATCTGGTTTGGGCTTAGTGGGCCTATCATTTGTTTTTCAACAGGACAATAACCAAACACACCTCCAGGCTGTGTAAGGGCTATTTGACCAAGAAGGAGAGTGATGGAGTACAGCATCAGATGACCTTGGCCTCCACAATCACCCGACCTCAACCCAATTGAGATGGTTTGGGATGAGTTGGACCGCAGAGTGAAGGAAAAGCAGCCAACAAATGCTCAGCATATGTGGGAACTCCTACAAGACTGTTGGAAAAGAATTTCAGGTGAAGCTGGTTGAGAGAATGCCAAGCTGTCATCAAGGCAAAGGGTGGCTACTTTGAAGAATCTAATATATATTTAGATTTGTTTAACACTTTTTGGTTACTACATGATTCCATATTGTTTTTTCCTGGTTTTGATGTCTTCACTATTATTCCACAATGTAGAAAATAGTAAAATAAAGAAAAACCCTTGAATGAGTAGGCGTGTCCAATCTTTTGACTGGTACTGTACATTAAATTCCCTGGCAACAGCTCCAGTGGACATTCCTGCAGTCAGCATGCCAATTGCACGCTCCCTCTGAGACATCTGTGGCATTGTTGTGTGACAAAACGGCACATTTTAGAGTGGCCTTTTATTGGCCCCAGCGCAAGGTGTACCTGTGTAATGAGCATGCTCAGGTTCTTGAAATGCCACACCTGTCAGGTGAATGGATTATCTTGGCAAAGGAGAAATGTTCACTAACGGATGTAAACAAATTTGTTCACCAAATTTCAGGTAAATAAGCTTTCATGCATGTGGAAAAATTCGGGGATATTTTATTTCAGCTCATGAAACATGGGACCAACACTTTACATATTTATATTTTTAGTAACATTTACCCCAAATATTTCACATTCTTTTTTACTTTACCCAAAATATCATGAAATTAATGATAGTCAAAATGTGTGAACGTCTAAATTAGAAATTGGGCCATTTAAACAGCAGGTGTCGAACCCTTTCAACAACGGGGAGATGTTACTGATGTGCTTTGTGTCTTCGACGTAAAAACAAGTTTTGGACTTCCACTTTAAATGACTTATTATATGTTTAAGGAAGTGTGTAGGTCACATCCTGTATCATACAGCTATGAAGGTTATATATTTACAACCACCTGCTTGATAGGAATCCAGCGACGTCTGTGTCTTGAGTGTCATAGGACTGTTTAGTGTTTTGTGTTCTGACTGGTAAAACAGAAATACAAATAAGTCTTGTAAACAGTAATTACCAGGATGCTCTACAACATTTGTTTTAAAATCACACAAAAATGGTTTTAAATTATGAAATGTTTGAAAGCTGGCCTCAGGTTATTGAGGGATCTGATTTGGTTTAAAGTTCATAGCAAGGAAGTTTTATCATGTGGAGATTTCATTCTGCTCTGTCTTTAAATAAACTCTGTCTTTGGCAGGAGGAAAACCAAACTCTGCGGAACCAGGGACTTCCAAACCAGAAAGAGAGCACCTCTGCTCCCAGATTGGAAAGAGTATTACCAAATTAGGAAGCCTGAAAAGACATGAGAGGACACAACCAGGAGAGAAGCCACACAATTGCGCACAGTGTGGAAAGAGTTTTAACCAGTTAGGAAAGCTGAAAGTTCATGAGCGAATACACACAGGGGAGAAGCTTTTCCATTGCGCCGAGTGTGGAAAGAGTTTTAACAAGTTAGGAAACATGAAATCTCATGAGCGAATACACACAGGAGAGAAGCCTTACCACTGCTCCCAGTGTGGAACTAGGTTTACCAAGTTAGGAAGCCTGAACAGACATCAGAGGACACACACAGGGTCGAAGCCACACCATTGCTCCCAGTGTGGAAAGAGTTTTAACCAGTTAGGAAACATGAGATCTCATGAGCGAATACACACAGGGGAGAAGCCTTTCCATTGCTCCCAGTGTGGAAAGAGTTTTAGCCAGTTAGGAAGCATGAAAGCTCATGAGCGAATCCACACAGGGGAGAAACCTTACCACTGTTCCCAGTGTGGAAAGCGTTTTAACCGGTTAGGAAAGCTGAAAGAACACATGAGACTGCACACAGGGGAGAAGCCTTACAAATGCTCAGACTGTGGGAAGACATATTACTCATCACAGTCACTTAAAAGTCATATGAAAATCCACACAGGATAGAATAATTACTTCTAGTGTGTAAATTGATATTTCACATCACATTGACTTAATTATTCTAGACTCTCAACTTAAAATTCATCAGAGAACATACACAGTGCTCCCGTTGTCTTATATTGTTGACTGATAATGTGTTGACCTGTTTTTACCAGATGAAATTGAATTGTACAAAATTTACTCAAACATATATTTGTTTGTTTTTATTAGAAAACATTCATTGAATATGGAGTCTGTCAGTTTGAATATAGAGTTGATCAGATTCCAACTGTTTAAATGGTCCTTTTTAAAACTCTGACTGTGTGTGTTTATCTGAGTGTGTCATTCCTCCAGCACTACAGATAATCAAGTGATATTTGGATGCGATGCATTTGCTCCATTGTTTACATTTGCATTGTAGCCCACTGATGATTTAATGACATGAAAATATTCACTGACTCGCTCACGGATTGACCCAAGCCTCCCACTGTATGAATAAATGTTGTTTCCACGTCATTTCAACAAAACAAATCCATGTGATGATGTTTGATCAATGCAGAAAACTGATTGGATTTGTAACAAGCCATCAACATCAGGAATCTTTATTTTTCACCCAACTGGCAACCTAAATCCAATGACAGGTGACATTTTGTGTTGATTTCATGTTGAATTCACTTTAGTTGATGAATCAAAGAAATGGAAATACAAACTAGATGTTTAACTGACGTCTGTGCCCAGTGGGCTGGTTTGAATAAGCAGCAGGTGTTGGATCTGATGTATCAAATACTTATGTCATGCAATAAAATGCAAATTAATTACTTAAAAATCATACAATGGGATTTTCTTGATTTTTGTTTTAGATTCCGTCTCTTACAGTTGAAGTGTACCTATGATAAAAATTACAGACCTCTACATGCTTTGTAAGTAGGAAAACCTGACAAATCGGCAGTGAATCAAATACTTCTCCCCACTGTACATGATGAGATTATTATGGATGAGAGCCATATTATTATATTTGTCAAATGGCAGCCAAGCATCAATCATCATGTCACCAGAATAAGACCCTCAAAATGTATTGGAAAGGAGCATCAAGCTCATCACGTGCACTTTCACCACCCTGTGAAGTTCATAACTTATTTCATCTGTAGCCTAATAAACTACATGGGTTCCCAAGTCGTATAGGGAGGACCACACAACATATCATCACGTGACTCCAAGTTAACTTCGATATGATGGTTGTTATATAAATATTTGCGCATAAAGGAGTTTCCACCGGAGTTTCCACCGCTATTTCCTGCTCATACATTTTTACTGACACAAAAGGATCCCACCCTGTAAAATGAACAAACAAATTGCCTGTCTGGATTTATAAAATTGTAAAGGCATATCCTGTTTCCATCAGCCCGGTCATTACCGGGCTTACCGGGCTGATTTTGAAATGGTTGGATCAATATCCACCTTCATGATGTGGATGAAGCCTGATTTGGAATGTCTGAGTAGTTCTATCTGATGTCATAATACACCCCTCTGATAGTGATACATTTGCTCCATTGTTTCCATGTCAGTTGGTTTCCCACTCTGATGATTTATATCTGACAGAGGGGCTTTAAATGAATAGTATGGGGACATCTTAGTGTGTCTTGAAATAGGATTATTAATCATAAACTCCTACAGCAACAATACACTGCAGCTTTGACGTCAAGAAGAGAATGGGCTGATGGATGGTGGTGCTACTCTATAGGTAAGGCTGTCCAATATGAATGTTCAATACACACAACAGGTTGATCGGTATCTAGTTAGCTGCTACGTTTTTAGCAACACAGCAGGTAGCTATCAACAAAGTCAAAATGGACTCCAGGCCTGGTCGTGGCAGAAGTGCACAACAACCACTGTTTACCGGAGCTTCCTGAGAGGAACATAATTAGCCTGTATATAGCTTGATTAACCACGGAGCTTCCTGAGAGGAACATAATTAGCCTGTATATAGCTTGATTAACCACGTTTCCATCCAAAGTTTTGTCAGTAAAGTCATACCGTACAAAAAACTCATGTCAGCTGCTATTCCACAGGTAAGGCTGTACAGTCCTATTCCGCAGGTAAGGCTGTACAGTCCTATTCCGCAGGTAAGGCTGTACAGTCCTATTCCGCAGGTAAGGCTGTACAGTCCTATTCCACAGGTAAGGCTGTACAGTCCTATTCCACAGGTAGGCTGTACAGTCCTATTCCGCTGTACAGTCCTATGTACAGTCCTATTCAGGTAAGGCTGTACAGTCCTATTCCACAGGTAAGGCTGTACAGTCCTATTCCACAGGTAAGGCTGTACAGTCCTATTCCGTAGGTAAGGCTGTACAGTCCTATTCAGGTAAGGCTGTACAGTCCTATTCCAGGCTGTACAGTCCTATTCCGTAGGTAGGCTGTACAGTCCTATTCCGTAGGTAAGGCTGTACAGTCCTATTCCATTCCCTATTCCGCAGGCTGTACAGTCCTATTCAGTCCTATTCCGCAGGTAAGGCTGTACAGTCCTATTCCTCAGGTAAGGCTGTACAGTCCTATTCCGCAGTATTCCAGGCTGTACAGTCCTATTCCACAGGTAAGGCTGTACAGTCCAATATGAATGTTAAATACTGGCCAGGACACTCTTGAAAAAATAGATTTTAATCTTAATGAGCCCTTCCTGGTTAATTAAAGTTTAAATAAAAAATGTAATTACATTTTTATAAATTCCACATTAGAGGTATTCTTCCCCAGATTGAGGAACTTCGCCTACTCTCTAGTAACTGTAAGGTGGGAATGCAGGTAAGGCTGTACAGTCCTATTCTACTCTCTAGTAACTGTACAGGTGGGAATGCAGGTAAGGCTGTACAGTCCTATTCTACTCTCTAGTAACTGTACAGGTGGGAATGCAGGTAAGGCTGTACAGTCCTATTCTACTCTCTAGTAACTGTACAGGTGGGAATGCAGGTAAGGCTGTACAGTCCTATTCTACTCTCTAGTAACTGTACAGGTGGGGATGCAGGTAAGGCTGTACAGTCCTATTCTACTCTCTAGTAACTGTACAGGTGGGAATGCAGGTAAGGCTGTACAGTCCTATTCTACTCTCTAGTAACTGTACAGGTGGGAATGCAGGTAAGGCTGTACAGTCCTATTCTACTATCTAGTAACTGTACAGGTGGGAATGCAGGTAAGGCTGTACAGTCCTATTCTACTCTCTAGTAACTGTACAGGTGGGAATGCAGGTAAGGCTGTACAGTCCTATTCTACTCTCTAGTCTCTCTCTAAATTATTTCAAATTCCTTATATTAAGCAAAGCAGACGGTAGCATTTTCTTGTTTTCAAACGATGCATTTGTGTTTAGTAGAGCTCAGATCAGAGGCAGTAGGAATGACCAGGGATGTTCTCTGTTTAGTAGAGCCAGATCAGAGGCAGTAGGTATGACCAGGGATGTTCTCTGTTTAGTAGAGCTCAGATCAGAGGCAGTAGGAATGACCAGGGATGTTCTCTGTTTAGTAGAGCTCAGATCAGGGATGGCAGTAGGGCAGTAATGACCAGGGATGTTCTCTGTTTAGTAGAGCTCAGATCAGAGGCAGTAGGAATGACCAGGGATGTTCTCTGTTTAGTAGAGCCAGATCCTCCAGATCAGAGGCAGTAGGGATGACCAGGGATGTTCTCTGTTTAGTGAGTCCTCCAGATCAGAGGCAGTAGGAATGACCAGGGATGTTCTCTGTTTAGTGAGTCCTCCAGATCAGAGGCAGTAGGGATGACCAGGGATGTTCTCTGTTTAGTGAGTCCTCCAGATCAGAGGCAGTAGGGACCAGGGATGTTCTCTGTTTAGTGAGTCCTCCAGATCAGAGGCAGTAGGTATGACCAGGGATGTTCTCTGTTTAGTGAGTCCTCCAGATCAGAGGCAGTAGGGATGACCAGGGATGTTCTCTGTTTAGTGAGTCCTCCAGATCAGAGGCAGAAGGAATGACCAGGGATGTTCTCTGTTTAGTAGAGATCAGAGGCAGTCCTGTTCTCAGATCAGAGGCAGTAGGTATGACCAGGGATGTTCTCTGTTTAGTAGAGCCAGATCAGAGGCAGTAGGTATGACCAGGGATGTTCTCTGTTTAGTGAGTCCTCCAGATCAGAGGCAGTAGGTATGACCAGGGATGTTCTCTGTTTAGTAGAGCCAGATCAGAGGCAGTAGGTATGACCAGGGATGTTCTCTGTTTAGTGAGTCCTCCAGATCAGAGGCAGTAGGTATGACCAGGGATGTTCTCTGTTTAGTAGAGCCAGATCAGAGGCAGTAGGTATGACCAGGGATGTTCTCTGTTTAGTAGAGCCAGATCAGAGGCAGTAGGTATGACCAGGGATGTTCTCTGTTTAGTAGAGCCAGATCAGAGGCAGTAGGTATGACCAGGGATGTTCTCTTAATAAGTGTGTGAATTTGAATATTTTCCTTGTCCTGCTTAGCATTCAAAATTGTAACGAGTACTTTTGTGTGTCAAATGTTGCATATAAAATCTTTAGTACCTAGGCATTGTGTTATATGTTATAATGTCTAATAAACAACTATATTGTTTACATTAACAATATTGTTTTGTCAAAATAAACTGTTACCTGCATCTGTATGCAGACGATACAGTTGTGTACTATATTGCCCGCCCTGCTGATCAGGCTCTATCTGAACTACAGTCTGCTGATCAGGCTCTATCTGAACTACAGTCTGCTGATCAGGCTCTATCTGAACTACAGTCTGCTGATCAGGCTCTATCTGAACTACAGTCTGCTGATCAGGCTCTATCTGAACTACAGTCTGCTGATCAGGCTCTATCTGAACTACAGTCTGCTGATCAGGCTCTATCTGAACTACAGTCTGCTGATCAGGCTCTATCTGAACTCAGTATGCTGAAGGCTCTATCTGAACTACAGGCTCAGGCTCTATCTGAACTACAGTATGCTGATCAGGCTCTATCTGAACTACAGTATGCTGATCAGGCTCTATCTGAACTACAGTCTGCTGATCAGGCTCTATCTGAACTACAGTCTGCTGATCAGGCTCTATCTGAACTACAGTCTGCTGATCAGGCTCTATCTGAACTACAGTCTGCTGATCAGGCTCTATCTGAACTACAGTCTGCTGATCAGGCTCTATCTGAACTACAGTCTGCTGATCAGGCTCTATCTGAACTACAGTCTGCTGATCAGGCTCTATCTGAACTACAGTATGCTGATCAGGCTCTATCTGAACTACAGTATGCTGATCAGGCTCTATCTGAACTACAGTCTGCTGATCAGGCTCTATCTGAACTACAGTATGCTGATCAGGCTCTATCTGAACTACAGTCTGCTGATCAGGCTCTATCTGAACTACAGTATGCTGATCAGGCTCTATCTGAACTACAGTATGCTGATCAGGCTCTATCTGAACTACAGTATGCTGATCAGGCTCTATCTGAACTACAGTATGCTGATCAGGCTCTATCTGAACTACAGTATGCTGATCAGGCTCTATCTGAACTACAGTATGGCTGCTGATCAGGCTCTATCTGAACTACAGTATGCTGATCAGGCTCTATCTGAACTACAGTATGCTGATCAGGCTCTATCTGAACTACAGTCTGCTGATCAGGCTCTATCTGAACTACAGTCTGCTGATCAGGCTCTATCTGAACTACAGTATGCTGATCAGGCTCTATCTGAACTACAGGCTCTATGCTGTATGCAGGCTCTATCTGAACTACAGTATGCTGATCAGGCTCTATCTGAACTACAGTCTGCTGATCAGGCTCTATCTGAACTACAGTATGCTGATCAGGCTCTATCTGAGTCTGAGGCTCTATCTGAACTACAGTATGCTGATCAGGCTCTATCTGAACTACAGTATGCTGATCAGGCTCTATCTGAACTACAGTATGCTGATCAGGCTCTATCTGAACTACAGTCTGCTGATCAGGCTCTATCTGAACTACAGTATGCTGATCAGGCTCTATCTGAACTACAGTATGCTGATCAGGCTCTATCTGAACTACAGTATGCTGATCAGGCTCTATCTGAACTACAGTATGCTGATCAGGCTCTATCTGAACTACAGTATGCTGATCAGGCTCTATCTGAACTACAGTCTGCTGATCAGGCTCTATCTGAACTACAGTATGCTGATCAGGCTCTATCTGAACTACAGTATGCTGATCAGGCTCTATCTGAACTACAGTATGCTGATCAGGCTCTATCTGAACTACAGTATGCTGATCAGGCTCTATCTGAACTACAGTCTGCTGATCAGGCTCTATCTGAACTACAGTCTGCTGATCAGGCTCTATCTGAACTACAGTCTGCTGATCAGGCTCTATCTGAACTACAGTCTGCTGATCAGGCTCTATCTGAACTACAGTCTGCTGATCAGGCTCTATCTGAACTACAGTCTGCTGATCAGGCTCTATCTGAACTACAGTCTGCTGATCAGGCTCTATCTGAACTACAGTCTGCTGATCAGTCTCTGAACTACAGTCTGCTGATCAGGCTCTATCTGAACTACAGTCTGCTGATCAGGCTCTATCTGAACTACAGTCTGCTGATCAGGCTCTATCTGAACTACAGTCTGCTGATCAGGCTCTATCTGAACTACAGTCTGCTGATCAGGCTCTATCTGAACTACAGTCTGCTGATCAGGCTCTATCTGAACTACAGTATGCTGATCAGGCTCTATCTGAACTACAGTCTGCTGTCATTATTTTACAGAAAACCTTTACTGACCTTCAATTATTATTGAATCTGTGTAAAAGTAAGTATATGTTGTTTTCTAGAGTGAACAAAAATGATTCTAATGATTGAAGTGAATGTACCTTGTATGGTGTATCTGAAGTTCAGCTGATTGGTGAGTTAATTCATTAAGATGCTGAGTTGGGGTTTTAGTTGGGTTTTAGGCTGGGTTTCTGTCTAGACGTTATGAGAAGACTACTGTTGTATATTGAATAGCCATTCATCACTGTAACACCACCTTGATGTGATGGTTTTCTATGTCTGTACACAGTGTGAATAGTGGTTTCCTTAAAGTTATTACCCCCCTAAACCAGAATGTTAAATGTCCTTTATGAAATTTTGTACTACTATTACTTTGGGGTTCTAATCCCCCTCTGTCAACATCCACACTGTGAACACATCTATAACATTCATGAACCTGCACTATCTTCATCCCTGAACTAGCAACAATAACTATTGTCTATTGTTATTCTCAATGACCTTCCTGGCCTTATGAAATCCTAGCTAAATACAATGTTGGTGCCAGTTTTCATGGCTTTGGTTATGCAAACATTTGTTTTTTAGATTCTATTTCTCATTAAGAATAATGTTGTTTTAATTCTGTATGGGTCACGCCTGGCTTTGGTCAGGTGTTCTCTTATGGATCAATGATTGTAATTAGAATATAGTAATGATGCTCTCTCCTCAATCACTTCCAATGCCTTTGGAAAGTATTCAGACCCCGTGACTTTTTGCACATTTTGTTATGTTGCATCTTATTCTAAAATGGATTAAATTAAACAATTTCCTCATCAATCTACACACAATAACCCATAATGATGAAGTGATAAAAGGCTTTTAGAAATTTTAGCAAATTTATTAAAAACAAAAAAAACATAAATCTTATTTACATAAGTTTTCAGACCCTTTTCTCTGATCCTCGGAATTGAGCTCAGGTGCATCCTGTTCCCATTGATCATCCTTGAGATGTTTCTACAACTTGATTGGTCCACTTGTGGTAAATTAAATTATTATTTGGTTATTGTGTGTAGATTGATGAGGAACAAATGTAATTTAATACATTTTAGAATAAGCTGTAATGTAACAAAAGGTGTCTGAATATTTTCCGAATTCCGAATCTATCAGATTGCTGATAGAGAACCAGTTTGGAATATGTAATTTTAAAAAATCCATTTTAAAATAAGGCTGTAACTTAACAAAATGTGGAGAAAGTCAAGGGGTCTGAATACTTTACAAATGCACTGTACAAACATCACATTGAATATTCACCTCACTTTTGAAAAGCTCCATGAGGAAGAAAGGCTTCCAAGATGATCTTTTAGATGTTCTGTCTTCAGGATGTTCTGGGTTGATGGCTGTTGGAGAGGGAGGGGCAGTTGAGTGAGCTGGGGCCTTTTATTGCCCTGCCTCTGGGAGCCTGTCAGCTTCAAATCAAATCAAATTTTATTTGTCACATACACATGGTTAGCAGATGTTAATGTGAGTGTAGCGAAATGCTTGTGCTTCTAGTTCCGACAATGCAGTAATAACCAACAAGTAATCTAACTAACAATTCCAAAACTACTGTCTTATACACAGTGTAAGGGGATAAAGAATATGTACATAAGGATATATGAATGAGTGATGGTACAGAGCAGCATAGGCAAGATACAGTAGATGATATCGAGTACAGTATATACATATGAGATGAGTATGTAAACAAAGTGGCATAGTTAAAGTGGCTAGTGATACATGTATTACATAAGGATGCAGTCGATGATATAGAGTACAGTATATACGTATGCATATGAGATGAATAATGTAGGGTAAGTAACATTATATAAGGTAGCATTGTTTAAAGTGGCTAGTGATATATTTACATCATTTCCATCAGCTTGTGACATGATGAGAGAGAGTGAGAGATGGTTTACCTGTAAGATATTTTGTGCTATAAACTTACTTCTATTTGAAGAGGTTTTTGACCATTCAGGGACCTAATATCTAATATATCTACGTTTATTTTTTCAAGGTTTCTGATTTGTCCCTGTCTTTTAGATGTTCTCAACAATAATTAAACCACATCAGGAGACCACTTTTGAAGTCTGAGAAAAATAGAAAAACAATTCTTAGATATTTTCATTTTTTGGGTGAAGATAACAACAACTTGCAAGCAGTAGGTTCAGAATAACTATGGCAAAAAATTTATACAAATTAATTAATTAAAAAAAACAAAAACCACCACCCAAAACGGCACTTCAGAGACTGGGCACTGCTTCATGAGGCAACACCAACACTCACATAAATATCCCATATGCCACTGGGTGAGAGAAGTTTTCATTATTTTTGGGCAGCATTATGTGAGGTGTTATTATGTGTTGTTAGCGATGAGCCTTGGTCAATTTAGCTCGGAATATGCCACCCTCGTCAATCTGTCACCTAATCCTGTCTAATGGGCAGGTCAGGCCTGGAGGAAAGTATTGGAATTAAGGAGTAAGAGAAAACATAACATCTGGTTGTTTTTTAAATTACTTCTTATAACATTGCTTGCCAGAATAGACGTTGTAATGGATCCCCCCCTCCCCCCGTGTCTGCGTTATTTAATTGACAAGGTTTTTTGGGAAAGCTTTTCCATCAACCAGAAGATAGTTGTCATTAGCATCATCGCTAACAGCTAAATATAGTGGTAGACAAATGCACTCAGACAGGGGCATTTCCTGGCTGTTTCCTCTTCAGAAAGTTGAAGGAAAATACAAATCACTTCACGCAATACAAATCAAATCACGCAAATTTAACGATGGCTTGCAGAATAACGATGACAAAAAATGAAAACTCTTTCATCTGTCACCTAATCCTGTCTAACGGGCAGGTCAGCCCTGGAGGAAAGTATTGGCTGTAAGAAGTAAGAGAAAACATAATCTGTTTTAAAAGTAGGTTTTAAAAAAAATGTCTTCTCATGACATTGCTTGCCAGAATAAACATTGTAATTAATATGTTTTCAATCTGCGTTACCCACTCCAGTCAGCAGGCGGCGATATGAGTCTTTCAGGTGATGTTTCTTGCGTGACGTATAATCTAGTGGACGGAACAGGAGGCTTCTTCAAAAGCGACAAAAGGCTTTCTGATTCACCCATCGCGGTGGTTTGCTAGCAAACATAAAACTGAAACGTTTAAGATCTTTAGACCAATCTTGTATATATTAATCTTAGTGTTTAGAACATAATTCTGTTTACCTACCTACTCGTTCATTTAAACGCAATTTGCTTGTTAAATGAGCAAATGTGTTACATTGGTTCTGCACTAGGCTAATCTCCCGGAGCATTTTTTATTTTATTTTATTTCACCTTTATTTAACCAGGTAGACTAGTTGAGAACAAGTTCTCTTTTACAACTGCGAACTGGCATGAGCTCACTAAACTTGAAGGAGAAAGAAGCTCTGATGAAAGGAGAGGAAGAAGCTTTCAGGATGAAAAGGGAGGAAGAGGACGCTATCACATTGAAAGAAGAAGAGGATGATATTACAGTGAAAGAGGAAGACGGGAAGGAGGTTGTCAAAGTAGAAGAGGAGGAGGTAGAAGCTTTCAGAATCAAAAACGAGGAAGATGCCATAACATTGAAAGAAGAGGAAGACCCTTTTAGAGTAAAAGAGGAAGAGGAGGCTATCTCAATAAAACAGGAGGAAGACGTTTTGGGAGTGAAAGCGGAGGAGACTGAATATCAGATTAACACCAGTGAGTACGGTCTTAAACACAGGGGCACAAACTATGCCGTTGTTTAACTAATGTGGGGTTTTAAAGTGGCATTCTCCTGAAGTTCTACACTTGAATATGTTGTTCAGTACTGTAGGAATTGTTAAAGGGTCAATCTCCCATTGGTTCATATATTTTAGGGACTTTTCAATTAAATGTATTGAATTCTCCATGTTGTCTATATTAAAGTTCCCCTCATCTAGTATAACAGGCTTTTAAAATTCAATATTGGTGCATAATTTCTACTTAAAGGCACCCATTTGGTGGAACGACCCTTTAACATTTGCAACACAAACAGTATTTTACAAAATCATGATGAAAGTTTTAGGCCTTTTTAGACATATTCATGCCTCTTGTAAGACTCTGATTGCAATAGAAGATCATAAGTTTACCATCAGTTTGATGTTCTCATTCACACAGGAGAGAGACGTGACTATGGTGGATCCTCTGGGGAGCCTCAACAACATCCTGATGCTGACGAGGCAGAGAAGAGTCTCTCCAGATCAGAACACCAGATGGTACAGCTTGGTCTGGTCTAGCATACAGCTTGGTCTGGTCTAGCATACAGCTTGGTCTGGTCTAGCATACAGCTTGGTCTGGTCTAGCATACAGCTTGGTCTGGTCTAGCATACAGCTTGGTCTGGTCTAGCATACAGCTTGGTCTGGTCTAGCATACAGCTTGGTCTGGTCTAGCATACAGCTTGCTCTATCTGGGTCTGGGCTGGGTTTCTGTAAAGCACTTTACGACAACAGTGACATCAGCATCCATAATGACATGTGTCTGTGTCCCCTCTTTATGGTTACCAGGACAACGCTAGCCCTTCCTCCCTCCCGGAGTCCCCATGTGTCGTGCCTCTCCCGGTAGCACCTTACTGCTGGGTATGAAGAGGTTGTCTGTGCTGCTGGTGGACTGCAGGAAAACAACGGGGCTGAGTGGAACTGTGGGAGGAGGAGAAGAGAAGAAAGGATCAGATTTGACACATCAAAGTAAGTGCTGTAGTTTAGTTTGAACAAATACAATAGATCTGCCCACTGGTATCTGTTACCAGGACAACCAGTGGAGTTCTGTTAGTTGACAGGAAGATAGACTGGTGGATATGGATGTTATGAATATCATAACACTGAAAAAGGATTCTGCCAATGAAAAGAGAGGAACCAATAGACCATATAAAACCTTGATAAAGTTGGCTTCAGAGAGAAAGTTTCAAGATGATCCAAGTAAGCTGCTTGTTTTATAAACATGTTTCCTGAAAACAGTATGGTTGTGACATTGCCTGTCCCGGTCAACCCCCTATCTTTACCAGACTCTAGAACACACAAACTAAACTCCAGACACTTCAATGTGGTATTGTATTGCTTAATTAACATTTGATCTGCACAACAACAAATATATAGTTTAAAACCAACTCTGTAAGCCTTGAAATATTTATAAATGAAAAGCATTTTTTGTGAGACTTGGCCTCCATCAAATATATATTTAAAACAAGCTTCTTTTTTTTTTGTCTCTAATGGACAAAATGTACTCAATTTCCTACTTTATCAGGACAAATGAAGGCTGAACTCCAACATACAGACCTTAAAGAACATGGTTTCATTTGGAAATTACTAACTTTTTTAGACATCAGTGTGTTGCTTACAGTTTAGTTTCCTCCTCTGTCCACCATACTGGACTCAAACTGATCCTCTGCTTCTCATCACATGTGACCGCTCTCCTTGACAATGAACCGATGGAGCGATAGAAAAGGTACCAGTTGGACAGCTCCATCTGGGACGTTTCAAGCTGTGGAGTGAGTTTACATGTTCAGGTTGACTTTCCCACTGAATATATATGAACGCTGCCCACCATCACTTCATCAACCTTTTGAGGATCTGATGGACCCATGCCAAATCTTTTCAGTCTCCTGAGGGGGAATAGGCTTTGTCGTGCCCTTCACGACTTTCTTTGTGTCTGGACCATATTAGTTTGTTGGTGATGTGGACCTCAAGGAACTTGAAGCTCTCAACCTCTTCCACTGCAGCCTGTCGATGAGAGTGGGGGCTCGGTCCTCCTTTTCCTGTAGTCCACAATCATCTACTTTTGTCTTGATCACGGTGAAGGAGAGGTTGTTGTCCTGGCACTACACGACCAAGTCTCTGACCTCCTCCCTATATGCTGTGTCATCGTTGTTAGTGATCAGGCCTACCACTGTTGTCATCGGCTAACTTAATGATGGTGTTGGAGTCGTGCCTGGCCGTGCAGTCATGAGTGAACAGGGTGTACACACCCCTGAGTGGCCCCCGTGTTGAAGATCAGCGTGGCTAATGTGTTGTTACCTACTCTTACCACCTGGGGGCAGCCCGTCAGGAAGTCCAGGATCCAGTTGCAGAGGGAGGTGTTTAGTCCCAGGGTCCTTAGCTCAGTGATGAGCTTTGAGGGCACAATGGTGTTGAACGCTGAGCTGTAGTCAATGAACAGCATTCTCACATTAGTGAGGTAAGTGCAATAGAGATGGCATCATCTGTGGATCTGTTGGGGCGGTTTGAAAATTGGAGTGGGTCTTGGGTTACTGGGATAATGGTGTTGATGTGAGCCATGACCAGCCTTTCAAAGCACTTCATGGCTACAGACGTGAGTGCTACGGGTCGGTAGTAATTTAGGTAGGTTACCTTAGTTAGTGTTCATGAACACAGGAACTATGGTGGTCTTTATTTTTATTTTACCTTTATTTAACTAGGCAAGTCAGTTAAGAACAAATTCTTATTTTCAATGACGGCCATTGGGTTAACTGCCTGTTCAGGGGCAGAACGACAGATTTATACCTTGTCAGCTCGGGATTTGAACTTGCAACCTTCCGGTTACTAGTCCAACACTCTAACCACGAGGCTACCCTGCCGCCCCATACCCTGCAGTCTGCTTGAAACATGTTGGTATTACAGACTCAGTCAGGGACAAGTTGAAAATGTCAGTGAAGACACTTGCTAGTTGGTCAGCGCATGCTTGGAGTACAGGCCCTGGGAATCCATCTGGCCCTGCTGCCTTGGGAATGTTGACCCGGAACAGCTGATGCTCTCATGCATGTTTCAGTGTTACTTGCCTCGAGGCGAGCATAGAAGTAATTTAGCTCATCTGGTAGGCTCGTGTCACTGGGCAGCTCATGGCTGTGCTTCTCTTTGTAGCCTGTATAGTTTACAACTGGGCTGGCTGTGCTTCTCTTTGTACCTTGCAAATATCCAACGAACCTTGTAGCCGGTGTAGTACGATTCGATCTTAGTCCTGTATTGACTCTTTGCCTGTTTGATGGTTCGTTGGAGGGCATAGCGGGATTTCTGATAAGCTTCCCGGATTAGAGTCCCGCTCCTTGAAAGCGGCAGCTCTACCCTTTATCTCAGTGGGGATGTTGCCTGTAATCCATGACTTCTGGTTGTACGTACAGTCACTGTGGGGACGAGAGGTCGACCGATTTATGATTTTTCAACGCCGATTCCGATTTATTGGAAACCAAAAAAAGCAGATACGATTAATCGACATATTTATATATATATATATACTGAATGAACAATTAAACTTTTATTTGAACTTAATATAATACATAAATAAATAATGAAAACATGTTCAATTTGGTTTAAATAATGCAAAAACACAGTGTTGGAGAAGAAAGTAAAAGTGCAATATGTGCCATGTAAAAAAGCTAACCTTTAAGTTCCTTGCTCAGAACATGAAACCATATGAAAGCTGGTGGTTCAATATTCCCAGTTCTTCAATATTCCCAGTTAAGAAGTTTTAGGCTGTAGTTATTATAGGAATTATGACTATGTCTCTCTATACCATTTGTATTTCATATACCTTTGACTATTGGATGGGGCGGCAGCGTAGCCTAGTGGTTAGAGCGTTGGACTAGTAACCGGAAGGTTGCGAGTTCAAACCCCTGAGCTGACAAGGTACAAATCTGTCGTTCTGCCCCTGAACAGGCAGTTAACCCACTGTTCCCAGGCCGTCATTGAAAATAAGAATGTGTTCTTAACTGACTTGCCTGGTTAAATAAAGGTTAAATAAAAAAAATGTTCTTATAGGCACTTTAGTATTGCCAGCCTAATCTCGGGAGTTGATAGGCTTGAAGTTATAAACAGCGCTGTGCTTCAAGCATTGCTAAGAGCTGCTGGCAAAACGCAGTAAAGTGCCGTTTGAATGAATGCTTACGAGCCTGCTGCCTACCACTGCTCAGTCAGACTACTCTGTCAAATATCAAATCATAGACTTAATTATAATATAATGAACATAGAAATACAAGCCTTTGGTCATTGATATGGTAAAATCCGGAAACTATCATTTCGAGGACAAAACGTTTATTCTTTCAGTGAAATACGGAACCATTCCATATAGCCTGACTGTTGCACAGAATGCAAGAGAAGTGACACAATTTCCCAAGTTAAAAGAAATTCATGTTTACAGGCAATATTAACAAAATATGCAGGTTAAAAAAAATATTAGTTGTGTATCATACTTAGGCAGCCTTTTCCCTTTTCTCAATTGTGGGTTGTTGTCTTCGTTTAATATTTTATCGAACGGGTGGAAACCCTAAGTCTAAATATTGCTGTTACGTTGCACAACCTTCATTTTATGTCCTAATTACAGTTGAAGTCAGTGTTTTACATACACCTTAGCCAAATACATTTAAACTCAGTTTTTCACAATTCCTGACATTTAATCTTCGTAAAATTCCCTGTCTTGGGTCAGTTAGGATCACCACTTTATTTTAA
Organism: Oncorhynchus tshawytscha; assembly: GCF_018296145.1. Classification (NCBI taxonomy): domain Eukaryota; kingdom Metazoa; phylum Chordata; class Actinopteri; order Salmoniformes; family Salmonidae; genus Oncorhynchus; species Oncorhynchus tshawytscha. Next base: position 17,699 of record NW_024609632.1, on the reverse strand, counting down.
GAATGTGAAATGTCAGAATAATAGTAGAGAGAATTATTTATTTCAGCTTTTATTTCTTTCGTCACATTCCCAGTGGGTCAGAAGTTTACATACACTCAATTAGTATTTGGTATCATTGCCTTTAAATTGTTTAACTTGGGTCAAACATTTCGGGTAGCCTTCCACAAGCTTCCCACAATAGGTTGGGTGAATTTTGCCCCATTCCTCCTGAAAGAGCTGGTGTAACTGAGTCAGGTTTGTAGGCCTTCTTGCTCACACACGCTTTTTCAGTTCTGCCCAAATATATTCTATGTGATTGAGGTCAGGGCTTTGTGATGGCCACTCCAAGACCTTGACTTTGTTGTCCTTAAGCCATTTTGCCACAACTTTGGAAGTATGCTTGGGGTCAATGCCCATTTGGAAGACCCACATGTGATCAAGCTTTAACTTTCTGACCGATGTCTTGAGATGTTGCTTCAATATATCCACGTAATTTTCCTCTCTCATGATGCCATCTATTTTGTGAAGTGCACCAGTCGCTCCTGCAGCAAAGCATCTGCACAACATGATGCTGCCACCCCCGTGCTTCACGGTTGGGATGGTGTTCTTCGGCTTGCAAACCTCCTCCTTTTTCCTCCAAACAAAATGATGGTCATTATGGCCAAACAGTTCTATTTTTGTTTCATCAGACCAGAGGCCATTTCTTCAAGAAGTATGATCATTCTCCCAGTTGCAGTTGCAACCCGTAGTCTGGCTTTTTTATGGTTTTGGAAAAGTTACCCTTTTGCTTTCTGTCATTTAAAAAAAAAAGAAGCTATCTTGAGGTTGGCAGAGAGCAGGAGAGATGTTCTTCACCTCTCTTGCTGAGCGGCCTTTCAGGTTATGTCGATATAGGGCTCGTTTTACTGTGGATATAGATACTTTAGTACCTGTTTCCTCCAGCATCTTCACAAGGTTCTTTGCTGTTGTTCTGGGATTGATTTGCACTTTTCACACCAAAGTACGTTAATCTCAGAGACAGAACGCGTCTCCTTCCTTAGCGGTATTTTTTTATTTATTTTAATTTTAACGTTATTTTATTTGACCAGGTAAGTTGACTGAGAACACATTCTCATTTACAGCAACGACCTGGGGAATAGTTACAGGGGAGAGGAGGGGCATGAGTGAGCCAATATAACGGCTGCGTGGTCCCAAAGTGTTTATACTTGCATACTATTGTTTGTTCAGATGAATGTGGTACCTTCAGGCATTTGGAAATTGCTCCCACGGATGAACCAGACTTGTTGAGGTCTACAATTTCTTTTCTGAGGTCTTGGCTGATTTCTTTTGATTTTCCCATGATGTCAAGCAAAGAGGCACTGAGTTTGAAGGTAGGCCTTGAAATACATCCACAAGAACACCTCAAATTGACTTAAATGATGTCAATTAGCCTATCAGAAGCTTCTAAAGCCATGACACAATTTTCTGGAATTTTCCAGGCTGTTTAAAGGCACAGGCAACTTAGTGTATGTACAGTGCTGTATTGATTTTAAGAACGGCATTGATGTTTATGGTTTGGTACATTGGTGCAAAGATTGTGCTTTTTTTTTTTTTTCAGCAATGCACTTTTTTGTGAAATCATCACCCATTTGGCGAAGTTGAAGTAGGCTGTGATTCTGTGATAAATGAACAGGCACTGCATTGATTATATGCAACGCAGGACAAGCTAGTTAACCTCGTAATATCATTCACCATGTGTACGTTAACTGGTGGTTATGTGAAGATTGGTTTCTTTAAGATACGTTTAATGCTAGCAACTTACCTCCGTGCAGCCACAAGGTCCTTTTGACGCTGCACTCTCTTAACAGGAAGTCAGCCTGCCACGCAGTTTCCTCGTAGATTGCAATGTAATCGTCCATAATCGGTGTCCAAAAAGTCCGATTACTGATTGTTATGAACTTGAAATCGGCCCTAATTTATAGCTGATTAATTGGTCGACCTTTTAGTCGGTCTGCGTCGCCCTATGGGACTCCCAACACTGGTTGGTTGTGATATGATGACTCGATGAAACAGTTTTTGTCCCATTGGTAGGATATACGTGATCGTACTTCGTATTTTCTTATGGATTGATTGTATGTTGGCTAATAGGACTGATGGTAAAGGTAGATTACCCTCTTGACGACGGATCCTTACAAGGCACCCAGACCTCCGTCTCTTTCTCCTGTGAATGATGGAGATGAGGGCCTTGTCAGGCGTCTGAAGTTAATCCTTCCCGTCCGACTCATTGAAGAAAAAGTATTTAGAAGTATTCATTGAAGAAAAAGTATTTAGAAGTATCTCCAGTACGGGGTGAGTAACCGCTGTCCTGAGATCTCGTAGATGTTTTCAGTTATAAGACACCGTGGCAGAAACATTATGTACAAAATCAGTTACAAATAACGCGAAGAAACATACGCAATCGCATAATTGGTTACGGGATCATAAAACTGAGGCCATCTCCTTCAGCGCCATTCTTCACATATGATCTATTACATAATAAAACACTAACCCATATGATCTATTACATAATAAAACACTAACCCATATGATCTATTACATAATAAAACACTAACCCATATGATCTATTACATAATAAAACACTACTCAACCCATATGATCTATTACATAATAAAACACTAACCCATATGATCTATTACATAATAAAACACTAACCCATATGATCTATTACATAATAAAACACAACTCAACCCATATGATCTATTACATCATAAAACACTACTCAACCCATATGATCTATTACATAATAAAACACTAACCCATATGATCTATTACATAATAAAACACTAACCCATATGATCTATTACATAATAAAACACTAACCCATATGATCTATTACATAATAAAACACTAACCCATATGATCTATTACATAATAAAACACTAACCCATATGATCTATTACATAATAAAACACTAACCCATATGATCTATTACATAATAAAACACTACTCAACCCATATGATCTATTACATAATAAAACACTACTCAACCCATATGATCTATTACATAATAAAACACTACTCAACCCATATGATCTATTACATCATAAAACACTACTCAACCCATATGATCTATTACATAATAAAACACTAACCCATATGATCTATTACATAATAAAACACTAACCCATATGATCTATTACATAATAAAACACTAACCCATATGATCTATTACATAATAACACACTACTCAACCCATATGATCTATTACATAATAAAACACTACTCAACCCATATGATCTATTACATAATAAAACACTCAACCCATATGATCTATTACATAATAAAACACTACTCAACCCATATGATCTATTACATAATAAAACACTACTCAACCCATATGATCTATTACATAATAAAACACTACTCAACCCATATGATCTATTACATAATAAAACACAACTCAACCCATATGATCTATTACATCATAAAACACTACTCAACCCATATGATCTATTACATAATAAAACACTAACCCATATGATCTATTACATAATAAAACACTAACCCATATGATCTATTACATAATAAAACACTAACCCATATGATCTATTACATAATAAAACACTACTCAACCCATATGATCTATTACATAATAACACACTACTCAACCCATATGATCTATTACATAATAACACACTACTCAACCCATATGATCTATTACATCATAAAACACTACTCAACCCATATGATCTATTACATAATAAAACACTACTCAACCCATATGATCTATTACATATAAAACACTACTCAACCCATATGATCTATTACATCATAAAACACTACTCAACCCATATGATCTATTACATCATAAAACACTACTCAACCCATATGATCTATTACATCATAAAACACTAACCCATATGATCTATTACATAATAAAACACTAACCCATATGATCTATTACATCACTAAATATGATCTATTACATCAACCCATATGATCTATTACATCATAAAACACTACTCAACCCATATGATCTATTACATCATAAAACACTACTCAACCCATATGATCTATTACATCATAAAACACTACTCAACCCATATGATCTATTACATCATAAAACACTACTCAACCCATATGATCTATTACATCATAAAACACTACTCAACCCATATGATCTATTACATCATAAAACACTACTCAACCCATATGATCTATTACATAATAAAACACTAACCCATATGATCTATTACATAATAAAACACTACTCAACCCATATGATCTATTACATCATAAAACACTACTCAACCCATATGATCTATTACATCATAAAACACTACTCAACCCATATGATCTATTACATCATAAAACACTACTCAACCCATATGATCTATTACATCATAAAACACTACTCAACCCATATGATCTATTACATCATAAAACACTACTCAACCCATATGATCTATTACATCATAAAACACTACTCAACCCATATGATCTATTACATCATAAAACACTACTCAACCCATATGATCTATTACATCATAAAACACTACTCAACCCATATGATCTATTACATCATAAAACACTACTCAACCCATATGATCTATTACATCATAAAACACTACTCAACCCATATGATCTATTACATCATAAAACACTACTCAACCCATATGATCTATTACATCAATAAAACACTACTCAACCCATATGATCTATTACATCATAAAACACTACTCAACCCATATGATCTATTACATCATAAAACACTACTCAACCCATATGATCTATTACATCATAAAACACTACTCAACCCATATGATCTATTACATAATAAAAAACTACTAAAACACTAACCCATATGATCTATTACATAATAAAACACTAACCCATATGATCTATTACATAATAAACACTACTCAACCCATATGATCTATTACATAATAAACACTACTCAACCCATATGATCTATTACATATAACACACTACTCAACCCATATGATCTATTACATCATAAAACACTACTCAACCCATATGATCTATTATATCATAAAACACTACTCAACCCATATGATCTATTACATCATAAAACACTACTCAACCCATATGATCTATTACATCATAAAACACTACTCAACCCATATGATCTATTACATCATAAAACACTACTCAACCCATATGATCTATTACATCATAAAACACTACTCAACCCATATGATCTATTACATCATAAAACACTACTCAACCCATATGATCTATTACATAATATAAGTCTAATAAAACGTATACAAATATCATGTCATTGTGAATTCATGACATGTGAACGAACAAGCCTTTTCATACTTTATAATATGGCTGTATATATATATATAATATATATATATATGACTGAACAAAATATAAACGCAAAAATTTCAACGATTTACAGTAAATACACGTCAGTCAATGCCAATACATTCATTAGGCCCTGATCTATAGACTTCACATGACTGGTCATAGGCCCACCCACTGGGGAGCCAGGCACAGCCTGATCTATAGACTTCACATGACTGGGCATAGGCCCACCCACTGGGGAGCCAGGCACAGCCTGATCTATAGACTTCACATGACTGGGCATAGGCCCACCCACTGGGGAGCCAGGCACAGCCTGATCTATAGACTTCACATGACTGGGCATAGGCCCACCCACTGGGGAGCCAGGCACAGCCTGGACTTCACATGACTGGGCATAGGCCCACCCACTGGGGAGCCAGGCACAGCCTGATCTATAGACTTCACATGACTGGGCATAGGCCCACCCACTGGGGAGCCAGGCACAGCCTGATCTATAGACTTCACATGACTGGGCATAGGCCCACCCACTGGGGAGCCAGGCACAGCCTGGCATAGGCCCACCCACTGGGGAGCCAGGCACAGCCTGATCTATAGACTTCACATGACTGGGCATAGGCCCACCCACTGGGGAGCCAGGCACAGCCTGATCTATAGACTTCACGTGACTGGGCATAGGCCCACCCACTGGGGAGCCAGGCACAGCCTGATCTATAGACTTCACATGACTGGGCATAGGCCCACCCACTGGGGAGCCAGGCACAGCCTGGCATAGGCCCACCCACTGGGGAGCCAGGCACAGCCTGATCTATAGACTTCACGTGACTGGGCATAGGCCCACCCACTGGGGAGCCAGGCACAGCCTGATCTATAGACTCCACGTGACTGGGCATAGGCCCACCCACTGGGGAGCCAGGCACAGCCTGATCTATAGACTTCACGTGACTGGGCATAGGCCCACCCACTGGGGAGCCAGGCACAGCCTGATCTATAGACTTCACGTGACTGGGCATAGGCCCACCCACTGGGGAGCCAGGCACAGCCTGATCTATAGACTTCACGTGACTGGGCATAGGCCCACCCACTGGGGAGCCAGGCACAGCCTGATCTATAGACTTCACGTGACTGGGCATAGGCCCACCCACTGGGGAGCCAGGCACAGCCTGATCTATAGACTTCACGTGACTGGGCCTAGGCCCACCCACTGGGGAGCCAGGCACAGCCTGATCTATAGACTTCACGTGACTGGGCATAGGCCCACCCACTGGGGAGCCAGGCACAGCCTGATCTATAGACTTCACGTGACTGGGCATAGGCCCACCCACTGGGGAGCCAGGCACAGCCTGATCTATAGACTCCACGTGACTGAATAAGTCAGAATGAGTTTTTCCCCTCAAAAGGGCTTTATGACAGAGAGACATTCTACTTGGTTTCATCAGCTGTCCAGGTGGCTAGTCTCAGTCTCCCGCAGGTGAAGAAGCCTGATGTGGAGGTCCTGGGTGGGTGTGGTCTGCGTGAGGCCGGTTGGAAGTACTGGCAATTTCTCTAAGACGGCGTTGGAGGCAGCTTATGGTAGAGGAATTTACAGTACCAGTCAAAAGTTTGGGCACACCAAATCATTCCAGGTGTTTTATTTGTACTCTTTTCTACATTGTAGAATAATAATGAAGACATCAACTATGAAATAACACATAATGGAATCATGTAGTAACCAAAAACATGTTAAATAAATATTATAAATATTATATTTTATATTTGAGATTCTTAAAATTAGCCACCCTTTGCCTCGATTGCCTCACTTTACATGTTGCGTTTATATTTTTTGTTCAGTGTAGTTTCTATCAGTTTTAGAAACATATGATGATGTCATAGTGAATTCATGTGAATGAACAAGCCCTTCCAGACTTTATAATATGGCTGTATATAAACTTACTACATATAGTTGCTATCAGTTTAGGAACATCTACCCAAAATGTTTCACCTTCTTATTTTTTACTTTCGCCAAAATGTCATGACATCAGTGATAGTCAAGATATAAACAATTAAATAGCGTGTCGAACCCTTTCAAAAATGGGTAGATGTTACTGATGTGCTTTCTGTCTTCGGCGTAAAAACTAGTTTTGGACTTCTACACAATGTTTTATTGACTTATTTTCGCTTTAAGGAAGTGCGTAGGTCACATCCTGTATCATACAGCTATGAAGGTTATATAATTACAACCACCTGCTTGATAGGAATCCAGCGATGTCTGTGTCATAGAACTGTCTAGTGTTTTGTGTTCTGACTTGTAAAACAGAATGAATAAAATAAGTCATGTAAACATTATCAGTAATTACCAGGAAACTCTACAACATTTGTTTTAAAGTCACACCAAGATTGTTAAAACTGGCCTTAGGTTATTGAGGGATCTGATTAGGATTTACTCTCGTAGCAAGGCCGTTTTATCATGTGAGGTTTCATTCAGGTCTCTATTTTAAAAAACACACTATCTTTGGCAGGAGAAAGACCAGACTCAGAGGAACCAGAGCCAGGGACGTCCAAACCAGCAAGAAGACACCAGTGCTCCCACTGTGGAAAGGGTTGTAACCGGTTATGGGACCTGAAACAACACGAGATAATACACACAGGGGAGAAGCCTTACCACTGCTCCCAGTGTGGAAAGAGTTTTAACCAGAAAGGACACCTGATCCAACATGAGAGAATACACACAGGGAAGAAGCCTTACGACTGCTCCCAGTGTGGAAAGGGTTTTAACCAGAAAAGCTACCTGAAAAAACACGAGAGAATACACACAGAGGAGAGGCCTTACCACTGCTCCCAGTGTGGAAAGAGTTTTACCTACTTGTGTAATCTGAAAACACATGAGAGAATACACACAGGAGAAAAGCTGTACTGCTGCTCCCAGTGTGGAAGGAGTTTTACCCACTTACGTAACCTGAAAACACATGAGAGAATACACACAGGGGAGAAGCCTTACCATTGCTCCCAGTGTGGAAAGAATTTTGCCCACTTAAATAACCTGAAAACACATGAGCAAGTACACACAGGTGATAAGCCTTACTGCTGCTCCCAGTGTGGAAAGAGTTTTAACCAGAAAAGCTACCTGAAAAAACACGAGAGAGTACACACAGGAGAAAAGCCTTACCACTGCTCCCAGTGTGGGAAGGGTTGTAACCAGTTAGGTGACCTGAAACGACATGAGAGAATACACACAGGAGAAAAGCTGTACCACTGCTCCCAGTGTGGAAAGGCTTGTAACCACCTAGGTGACCTGAAACGACATGAAAGAATACACACAGGAGAAAATCTGTACTATTGCTCCCAGTGTGGAAAGTGTTGTAACCACTTAGGTGACCTGAAACGACATGAGAGAATACACGCAGCAGAAAAGCTGTACCACTGCTCCCAGTGTGGAAAGAGTTTTACCCACTTACGTAACCTGAAAACACACGAGATAATACATACAGGGGAGAAGCCTTACCACTGCTCTCAGTGTGGAAAACGTTTTATCCACTTATGTAACCTGAAAACACATGCACAATTACACACAGGGGAGAAGCCTTACCACTGCTCCCAGTGTGGAAAGAGTTTTAATCAGAAAAGCTACCTTAAAAAACACGAGAGGTCACACACAGTAGAGAAGCCTTATCACTGCTCTCAGTGTGGAAAGGGTTGCAACCAGTTAGGGGACCTGAAACGACATGAGAGAATACACACAGGAGAGAAATCTTACCACTGCTCCCAGTGTGGAAAGGGTTTTAACCAGTTAGGGGACCTGAAACGGCATGAGAGAATACACACAGGAGAGAAGGCTTATCGCTGCTCCCAGTGTGGAAGGGGTTTTAACCAGTTAGGGGACCTGAAACGGCATGAGAGAATACACACAGCAGAAAAGCTGTACCACTGCTCCCAGTGTGGAAAGAGTTTTACCCAGTTATTGAACTTGAAAACACATGAGAGAATACACACACAGGGGAGAAGCCTTACCACTCCTCCCAGTGTGGAAATTGTTTTGATCAGTTAGGTAACACGAGAACACATGAGATAAAACACACAGGAGATCAGGATGTAGGCTACTGAACAGTAGGAAAGAGGACAGATTTAGGCTGCTGAACAGTAGGACAAATATATGCCTCTGAACAGTGGGACATCGGAGAGGTGCAAGCCTGATACGTGGTGGAGAGGCTGCAGAGACTCGGGGAATTTGTGTTAGGTATTGACTTTCCAGTGTTTTCTCTACTGCATGTATTTTTATGTAAATAAACTTATCTCAGACTGATTTTGGGGATAATTAAGCACTGGCCCATAGGGATGTGTATCACAGTATCATAGGATATCATAGGGATGTATATCATAGGATATCATAGGGATGTGTATCACAGTATCATAGGATATCATAGGGATGTATATCATAGGATATCATAGGGATGTGTATCACAGTATCATAGGATATCATAGGGATGTGTATCACAGTATCATAGGATATCATAGGGATGTGTATCACAGTATCATAGGATATCATAGGGATGTATATCACAGTATCATAGGATATCATAGGGATGTATATCATAGGATATCATAGGGATGTGTATCACAGTATCATAGGGATGTATATCATAGGATATCATAGGGATGTATCATAGGGGATGTATATCATAGGATATCATAGGGATGTATATCATAGGATATCATAGGGATGTATATCATAGGATATCATAGGGATGTGTATCATAGGGATGTGTATCACAGTATCATAGGATATCATAGGGATGTATATCATAGGATATCATAGGGATGTGTATCACAGTATCATAGGATATCATAGGGATGTATATCATAGGATATCATAGGGATGTGTATCACAGTATCATAGGATATCATAGGGATGTATATCATAGGATATCATAGGGATGTGTATCACAGTATCATAGGATATCATAGGGATGTATATCATAGGATATCATAGGGATGTGTATCACAGTATCATAGGATATCATAGGGATGTATATCATCGGATATCATAGGGATGTGTATCACAGTATCATAGGATATCATAGGGATGTGTATCACAGTATCATAGGATATCATAGGGATGTGTATCACAGTATCATAGGATATCATAGGGATGTGTATCATAGTAGTGTCCTGAATGGTCCTATAATGTAAACTTCCCAACAGGAAATAAATTCTAAACAAAATAATTTTCACTTTAAGTTTCAATTATATTTTCATCAAACTAACAAGCAAATACTTTATGATTCTATTGTTACTAATCAACTTGCAAAGTTCCACAGATCAAAAGAGCAACACCTTGCAGATTGATGGCTGGGGCCCATCCGATGATAAGAGTCTGGGAAGATCCAATAGCCATATTTGACACATTTGTTAGAAGTAGTGTAAGATGGTAGTGTCTGTAATGTATATCATTTATATTATACCATCAAATTGTTGGTCACATATCATGGTTAAGATGTTTTTCATAGGGGGTGTCTGTTCTTCTAGCTTGGACAGTGCAGTAATATCAATATCAGATTGTATCACAACAAATATCATAATACACACACATATAAGTAGGAATGAATTAAGATCATAGTATCATATGGGATGTATTCATGTCAGGGGAACAGACTCAAGATACAGTAGAATATCATAGAAATATCAGTATGTACATATGAGATGAGTAATACATAGACTAAGATATCAGTAGAATAGTATAGAAAACAGTATCATACATATCAGATGTGTAACAGTGCATAGACTAAGATACAGTATCATAGTATATCATACAGTATGTACATATGAGATGTCCTAATGATAACTAAGATTCCCAACAGGAAATAGTATAAACAAAATAATTTTCATATGAGTTTCAATAACATCAAACTAAGATACAGTAGAATAGTATAGAATACAGTATATACATATGAGATGAGTAATGCATAGATAAGATACAGTAGAATAGTATGGAAGATACAGTATATACATATGAGATGAGTAATGCATAGACTAAGATACAGTAGAATAGTATAGAATGGTACAGTATGTACATATGAGATGAGTAATCACATAGACTAAGATACAGTAGAATAGTATAGAATACAGTATATACATATTAGATGAGTAATGCATAGACTAAGATACAGTAGAATAGTATAGAATACAGTATATACATATGAGATGAGTAATGCATTGACTAACATAGACTAAGATACAGTAGAATAGTATCGAATATAGTATATACATATGAGAAGAGTAATGCATAGACTAAGATACAGTAGAATAGTATAGAATACAGTATATACATATGAGATGAGTAATGCATAGACTAAGATACAGTAGAATAGTATAGAATACAGTATATACATATGAGATGAGTAATACATAGACTAAGATACAGTAGAATAGTATAGAATACAGTATATACATATGAGATGAGTAATGCATAGACTAAGATACAGTAGAATAGTATAGAATACAGTATATACATATGAGATGAGTAATGCATAGACTAAGATACAGTAGAATAGTATAGAATACAGTATGTACATATGAGATGAGTAATGCCAGATATGTAAACATTATTACAGTGACTAGTGTTCCATTCCTTAAAGTGGTCAGTGATTTCTGGTCTATGCCAATAGGCAGCAGCCTAGTGATAGTGATGGCTGTTTAACAGTCTGATGGCCTTGAGATATAAGCTGTTTTTCAGTCTCTCGGTCCCAGCTTTGATGCACCTGTACTGACCTCGCCTTCTGGATGATAGCGGGGTGAACAGACAGTGGCTCAGGTGGTTGATGTTATTTTTGGCCTTCCTATGGCATCAGGTGCTGTAAGAGGTCGAGACGTTTGCCCCCGATAATGCGTTGGGCAGATCGCACCACCCTCTGGAGAGCTTTGTAGTTGTGGGCAGTGATACAGCCCGACAGGATGCTCTCAATTGTGCATCTGTAAAGGTTTATGAGGGTTTTAGGTGTCAAGCCAAATATCTTTAGCCTTCCCGGCTGTATGTAATGAAACAAAACAATTCCTGAGCTAATAACGTAAAACAAATGGTACATAAACAAACAAAATACCGCAGAGTTGCTTAATTAAGAACTAGTCATCTCCGTCGACGCCATCATTTTACAACTATAGCTAACACATTAGTTAGAAAGTTACCTTGTCAATCAGGTTGCTATGGGGGGAGGGTCATGTCCAGCAGTTTTACTCACAGCAGGGTATTCAAGTAGATGATTTTTCATTTGAAAAGGTGTCTTGAGTGAACTGTGCTAGAGAGGCTGAAAGAACTTGACCGTTTCATAGCAACCGGGCCTTGACAAGATTCCTGACACATTTCTAAAGGATGCTGCAGTATTATCATGTGTAACTCACATTGTGAATCTGTCTATTTGAACTAGGGCTAATTCCCAGTGAACTAAAACCTGCAAGGGTCATTCCTTTATATAAAAAAAGAGAATACCTTAGATCATGGAAACTATCGGCCTAACTCTCAATCCCGTGTGCTTTATCGAAGGTCACGGAAAAGATTATGTTCAAGCAGATTGACAGTTCTATTTTCTTTCTTACTTCCTTCCTTATGTGCTCAGTCAGATATAGTAGGCGGGTATCAGTGGAATGGGATTTCCTGAAGCCAGATTGGAGCTCATATAATAGGTAATGTGAGGAAATAGAACTGTCAATCTGCTTATTTTCTTACATTACCTATTATATGAGCTCCAATCTGGCTTCAGGAAATCCCATTCCACCTGACACCCGCCTACTATATCTGACTGAGCACATAAGGAAGGAAGTAGACGGAGGAACATTTTGTGGTACGGTTTAGATCTTCAAAAGGCGTTCGATAGGGTGGATCATGAGATTCTGTTCATCAAACTAAGATCAATGGGCTTTAACTTCTTAGGCAGCATTGGGAAGTTTGGATGAAAAGCGTGCCCAGAGTAAACTGCCTGTTACTCAGGGCCAGAAGCTAGGATATGCATATGCATGGTAGTATTGGATAGAAAACACTCTCATGTTTCCAAAACTGTTAAAATAATGTCTGTGAGTATAACAGAACTCATATGACAGGCGAAAACCTGAGAAGAATCCAACCAGGAAGTGGGAATTTTCAAGTTTGTAGTTTTCAAGTGAATGTCTATACAGTATCCTGTGTCTGTGGGGTCAGATTGCACTTCCTAAGGCTTCCACTAGATGTCAACAGTCTTTAGAAGTTATTAAGGAAGAAAGTAGACGGAGGAACATTTTGTGGTACGGTTATGTTAGAGTGGATCATGAGATTCTGTTCATCAAACTAAGAGCCATGGGCTTTAACTTCTTAGTGCTTGGCGGCAGCATTGGGAAGTTTGGATTGGCTTTAACAACTTAGCAGTGAAATGGGCTCAGCTCTTACCCGCAAGGAAGAAAACAGATGGTGGAATGTGGATGGGACCCTGTCTAAACCCAAAATCTGGAACTGCAGGGGTTCCCCAAGGGTGTATGCTGGGTCCACTTTTATTTATATTGTATATAAATGATATGAAATCTGCCTGTACATGTGACCTTTTCCAATATGCAGATGATTCTGCACTGTTGGTTTCCCAAAGACAAAAATGTGGTTGAGAAAGACAAAGATGTGGTTGAGAAAGCCCTCAGTGCTGAACTTCTGAATGTCAGTAAATGGCAATAATGACAATAAGCTGTCACTTCACCTTGGAAAAACAGAGTCCATCTTGTTCGGTTCCAAAGTGAAACTGAGGAAATCCCCAGTTTTGAAGGTGGTAGTCGGTGACATAGTAGTCGCAGCAAAAGACTATGTTAAGTATCTTGGATGTGTGCCAGATAACCATCTGACAGGGGAGATCATGGCACACAATGTTATTACCAAAGTGAACCATAAAATTAGGTTCCTGGCTAGAACCTCCAAATATCTGGATAAGAATGCAATGTGGACATTGGCAGGGGCTCTTGTTCAGTGCCACTTTGACTATGCATGTTCTTCCTGAGACAGTAGGGCCCCCCCAAGATAATACAAAATAAATTGCAGACAACTTCCAGCACTTACGCATCTTGACTATTCCCACTTTGAAAGCCTTAGATGGCTTAAAGTGGAGGAGCGAGTCGCTCAGATAAAATTGTCTTGTACATCAGATTGTCCACAGTATGGTTCCCAGATACTATTGTAACTACTTTGACTTAGTAATCAATCAAATGTAATCAAATGTATTTTTAAAGCCCTTCTTACATCAGCTCACAAAGTGCTTCTACAGAAACTCAGCCTAAAACCCCAAACAGCAAGCAATGCAGGTGTAGAAGTTATGGCCTATCCATAGCTATTCAACTAGAAGGAGTCAAACTGGCGCTGTTCCTTTTAGATTTAAAGTGGTATGGGGAAAGACATGGTTTTTATACTCAGCTGACATTCTGAATAATCTCCCAAATAATTTGGTACTTATAACTGCCATGGGTAGTTTCAAGTTCTCACTGAAAAAAATGTCTAAATTGTAGCATGTCTCAAAAGTGAGTGGTGCCTGTTGTTTATTATATTGTGATTGTCTTGTGTATATATATATCTGTTAAGCATGATTGTGTTATCCTTCATGATTTTCTTAAATTGTATGTGGAGGCGTCACCAGCTGGAGCAACCTTATGTATGTGTTTTACAAATTGTCTATTAAATTCAATCAATATACATGTTCATATTAAGCTTCTACTTCTGTGTACAGGAAAGTATTATTTGTAAGATGGAAGAGAAAATATATCAACTT
Source organism: Oncorhynchus tshawytscha (assembly GCF_018296145.1). NCBI lineage: Eukaryota > Metazoa > Chordata > Actinopteri > Salmoniformes > Salmonidae > Oncorhynchus > Oncorhynchus tshawytscha. The sequence goes on along the minus strand of NW_024609632.1, from coordinate 2,664 downwards.
ATTGTTAAATTATTATGACGTTCTTTCCATCACAAAAAGTGTAGTACCTATTGTTTCCAAACTGCGTTACCCACTCCAGCCAGCAGATGGCGATGGGCGTCTTTCAGGTGATGCTTCTAGTGTGACGTATAATGGACTGGACGGGACGCTTCTTCAGGAACAACAAGGCGCCAACTCTTTCAACCACCTCGGTAGCCTGCTAGACAACATAAAACTGAAAGATTGATTCTTTAGACCATGTTAATGTACATGAGCTAATCTCAGTGTTTTAAACACAGTTCGGTTGACGTATCTACTGGTGAACTTTAACCTAATGTGCTTGTTCAATTTTGCAAACTTTAAAGATTGATACTGAGGTTAGCACTAGGCTAGTCGCTAATGCTAACTAACTAGCTAACATCCCCAACCATGAGATCACTAAACTTCTCCTCCCTTGCTAAAGAAGAGGAGGTCTACTGGACGGAGAAAGAAGCTCTGGGGCTGAACATTGTCGTGAAAGAAGTAGAAGAGGATATTACAGTGAAAGGAGAGGAAGAAGCTTTCAGAATTAAAAAGGAGGAAGATGAGGATGGTATTACAGTGAAAGATGAGAAAGAACCTATTGTAGTGAAAGAGGAAGAGGGGATAGAGGCTGTCACAGTGGTAGAGGAGGAGGAAGAAGCTTTCAGAATGGAAGAGGAGGCTATATAAAGAACCTTTAGGAGTGGGAGAGGGGATAGAGGCTGCCAGAGTGAAAGAGGAGGTAGAAGCTTTCAGAATGAAAAATGAGGAAGAGGAGGCTGTTAAAGTGAAAGAAGAAGAGGATGTTGCTGTGAAAAAATATAAAGAACCTTTAGGAGTGGGAGAGGGGATAGAGGCTGCCAGAGTGGAAGAGGAGGTAGAAGCTTTCAGAATGAAAGAGGAGGATGTTATAGGGGAAAGAGAGGAAGAAGATGCTATCTCAATAAAGGTGAAGGAGGAAGTCGTTTTGGGAGTGAAAGAGGAGGAGACAGAAGATCCGATTAACACCAGTGAGTACTGTCTTAAAAACACTCATGTGGTTTTAAAGGTTTGAAAGGGGCATTCTACTGAAGTTCAACATTTGAATATGTTGTTCACTGAATAAATTGTTAAAGGTGCAATCCGTCATTGGTACATATATTTTTGTTACTTTTATATTAGATTAATGGAATTATCCATGTGGTCTATTAAAGTGCTCTTCATCTAATATAACAGGCTTTTAAAAGTCAATATTGGTGCATCATTTATACTTAGAGTATCAAAGATCAATGGGACGCAAAATTCACCCAATTCGTGGAACGACCCTTTACATTTGCACCACAAACAATATTTAATAAAATCAAGATGAAAGTGGCCATTTTAGGCCCTTTTTAGACATATTCATGCCTCTTGTAAGACTCTGTGATTGCAATAGAAGATCATAAGTTTACCATCTGTTTGATGTTCTCATTCACACAGGAGAGAGACATGACTATGGTGGATCCTCTGCGGAGCCTCAACAACATCCTGATGCTGACGAGGAAGAGAAGAGTCTCTCCAGATCAGAACACCAGATGGTACAGCTTGGTCTGGTCTAGCATACAGCTTGCTCTATCTGAGTCTGGGTTTCTGAAAAGCACTTTGTCAACAGTGATATCAGCATCCATAATGATCTGTGTCCCCTCTTTATGGTTACCAGGACAACGCTAGCCCTTCCTCCCTCCCGGAGTCCCCGTGCCGTGCCTCTCCCGGTAGTACCTTACTGCTGGGTATGAAGAGGTTGTCTGTGCTGTTGGTGGACTGCAGGAAAACAACGGGGCTGAGTGGAACTGTGAGAGGAGGAGAAGAGAAGAAAGGATCAGATTTGACACATCAAAGTAAGTGCTGTAGTTTAGTTTGAACAAATGAAAGTAGATCTGCCCTCTATCTGTTACCAGGACAACCAGTCTTGAAGGAGTTCCCACATATGCTAAGCAAATGTAAAAAAAAAGTGAACTTCTAAATAAATATAAAATGCCTTTTTTTCACCTTTATTTAACCAAGTTCTCATTTACAACTGGGACCAAGATAAAGCAAAGCAGTGCTACAAAAAACAACAACAGCACAGTTACACATGGGATAAACAAAGGTACAGTCAGTAACACAATAGAAAAGTACATGTGTACAGCATGTTCAAATGTAGTAAGATTAGGAAGGTAAGGAAATAAATAGACCATAGGCCAATTTAGCATTAACACTGGAGTGATAGATGTGCAGATGATGATGTGCAATTAGAGATACTGGGGTGAAAAAAAAACAATATGGGGATGACAATACAAAAGAGAAGTTTAACAGGTTAGTTAGTTATTGTCTAGCCCAGCTGATTTGCAGGGATCTTTGCAGCTCTTTCAGAACATCAGGATCTGGATATGGGTGGGGGGAGGCTTAAGCAAGTAGCTGCAGGGGGTGCAGAGCTGTTTCTTGGGTAGGGGTAGTAGCTGCAGAGGGTGCAGAGCTGTTTCTCGGTAGGGGTAGTAGCTGCAGGGGTGCAGAGCTGTTTCTCGTGTAGGGGTAGTAGCTGCAGGGGTGCAGAGCTGTTTCTCGGGTAGGGGTAGTTGCTGCAGGGGTTCAGAGCTCTTTACCGGGTAGGGATAGTAGCTGCAGGGGGTGCAGAGCTGTTTCTCAGGTAGGGGTAGTTGCTGCAGG